>NC_091753.1:43317002-43549502 GCF_043380555.1 Nothobranchius furzeri
TTTGCAACGAGTGATGTCACCGATCAGTGCCAAAAAGTGTCCACAGTAATATTAAGTTTTTATTCAGTCAAAGGACGGCAATTTAATCCATAGGGATCCATAGCTGAGAGAGCTGCTGTGTGACGTAAAATGTGGCATTCAATGATCAGAAGAAGTGCTGTTTTTCACAGCACTCTGTGAGACCGCAAAGACCAGTGAATTACATCATTGTGGGGAGGTTTCCGCCGCATTTTCTGGGTGTTGGGAGTTTAGTAACGGCGACTTAAAAGCAGCGAGAATGATGCTTGTTTGCTTGTTCTTCCATTCTGCTTCACAAGCAACTCTTCTAATCTTATTGATACAAGTTGTTTTGGACGAGGCCTGCTTTCTTACTGAGTTACAGCTCAGCAACTCCACCCGGCCTTTCCGAGTACCTACCCCTGATGAGGAGTTCCTGAAAAATGGCCGTTCAACCGGCCTGCTGAAAAGGAGACACACGCATGTCAGGAAGCTCCAGTAAAATTACCCTGATGTTTCGATAGTGAAAACACACCTTTTAAAGTCTTACTTGTCCATAAGAAATGTCGTCTAGGTACTTCGTCAAACACGCTCTGTGTCTGACATCTGCACATAAACAAATGTCTAACGCTATTGGCTAATGCTGAGTGGTGCTCAATTCAAACTGAATGGCTTTCTAAGGGACGGGGCAGGCCTAGCAAGAAAAAAAGGATGTATTAAAATTTTACCTGCATTACATCACAGCACATTATTTAAAAAATCCTACATAATTCCTGAAAGGGGGAAGCTCCAGATTCCTGCTTTGCCTTCATATTATGAATGTTTGACACTGGAAAAGAACCAGGACGTGGAATATTCTTTGTTTTGATTGACAGCTCCCCAACTCCTCAGCGAAGCTTACAACTGTGTCCTTGATGAGTTTCCTTTTGAAAAAAGCCAGTGGGAATATGGAGTATCTGTTTGACAAGTCGCTGTGGAACAAGTCAGACGTGTACACTGTTGAGATGATGGAGGAGTTGGTGCAGCAGTACAGGGAGACGCTGGGCAAGGTATGTCGAGTTAAGGGTTTTGATATGTTCAAATCCTCATAGTTTACTCTCCTTTTTAAAAAATGTGTTCCTCTTTCCTAGATTTTGCCTGACATGACTGGCATCATTTCAACATGGCAGTTGCTTAGCAAAAAGGAAAAGGCCGGTGTTGGGGAGAATAAGTCCAAAAATGAGGAAACTGTTGAAAATATGGAGGATAAAAATGACCTTCCTGGTAATACTGACATTTGCATATCGTTTTTCAGTTATTTCTATCGTTTGAGGTGGATTATTCATTAACTGACTAGCTCTTGTACTTTACTGCTTAAACAGACACAGCAGATTCGGCTGAGGTCATTCTGCTGAAGGCGATGATTCTTCAGGTCTTGTGTCTTTACCAGAAGGTGGTGCCACACCTGGTGATGCAGTGCAAGTTTGACTTCAGCAAACTCCTGAAAGGTGTTCTTCACTAGATCTGATAGCTGCTGCGTGGTCGATCATTTAAAGAAGCGTAATCATTTCAAATTTCTTCAGGAATCGTGTCCGAAAAAGGAATGAGGGAAGAAACTCCCCCGGTCTTGCAGTATCAGATACTGCAATTGGCTTTGAATTTTCCAGCAAGCAAATTTTCCTGGTTCCGCATACAGGTGAGCAGGTTTACATCACAACTATGGCTTTGAACTTGCAGTTAGCAGTGTTCTTAACGTCTTCTGTGTTTTGGACTCTTAACAGGATGTTTCAGGCACAGAGTCATCCTCTGGAGAGAAGTCAGTACTTTACCTGCTTCTCAAGATGCTTGTGAGCAGCAGCAGCAGCCACCTCAGGTCCTCCACACGGAGGCTGGTTCTCAAGGTGAAGAATATTTAGTCTTTTCTGCTCTTCTGCGGTACACACAGCCCAGTCAAGTCCTGTAAATTTGGGTTTTCAGTGTGCTTCTTCCCCCAGTTTGTTTGATTAAACATTGTAAAGGCTTTATTTAAAATGGTAATTTAATGATTATTCATAAGTAGAACGTAAAAAATATTATAAAAACTGATTAATTAGAATTACAATACGTAATTTAAAAATACATATAAATATTAATCTATTTAAATTAATTATTTTCTTTTAAATATATATATATATTTTTTTATAATTAATTAAAATAAACATTTTAAATAATTTTTGCTTTTTCTTCAGAATGAACATCTTAAGTAATTTATTAAAAATTAATTTTTTTGTTTTACAATTTTTTTAGTAAAATCTAATAATTTTAAAATATGTAATTATATTTACCAAATAGTAAATATTTAAAATAATGTTTTCTTTTCAGGATAAACATTCAAAATAAACTAAACTGTTTTATACAATCATTTCAAATATTTTTAATAATTAAAAATATATTTATGTCTTAATAATATAATAAACATTTTAGAATATTCATTTTCATTAACTATTTAGTCAAATAAAAAAGTTTAGCATTTTTCCCCCTGATTATTTAAATAGTAAAATATGTATTTCTGAAACTAAAGTTAGAGGTACAAAAAGGTAATAAACAAAATAAGAATCTGCACACTTCAATCTGCGATGTAGGAGTTTGACCAATAAACTCCTACATCGCAGATTGAAGTGTGTGGATTCTTATTTTCTTTATTCCACTTTTCGATCCAGCAACTTTCCCAGACGAGCGGTGACTCCTACTCTAAAAAAGGGTAATAAAAAAGTTAGATTAAAAAAGAAAAAGAAAAAACAAGGGGGCCCAAAAGAAACAGAAATGCACAAAAATTGATGGTACAGGTTTTGTTAAAGTGGTTCAATAAATCTTTTAGGAGGAAAATGACTGATGTTTCGTATTTTTTGATCATTTTCAGGTTCTTAAGGACACCGGGGTATTTGAATACACCTTGAATGAACTTGAGCTCTGGCTTGATCAGCTGGTCAAACTAAAACCAAACCAACAAGAGACGGTTATCCAGTTCTTAGAGAGGGTGAGTCGGATGTCTAGGTTTGATTATTCACGTCAGAATCTTGTGAGCTAACATTAATGTTAAATATTTCGTTTCCCCCTCCAGGTGTTTGCCAGATTGGTAAGCAATTCATATGAATACACAGATAAAGTAGCCAGCTTTGTCCAGGAGGCAGGAAATCTGCAAGCTAACCTGAGTAGCCAGGACAGGGATGCAGTCAGCGTTCCAGTTTCACACATTGATGGTGAGTTTTCGGCAATCCATAAAAATGTCTGCGAAGCTTTGTTTCTGACCTGCATGTGAATATCTCTCAGATGTTTTGGACATGCTTGATGTCATCATGGAGGGTAGTGACGGTGAGATGGAGGAGTTTGGGCCTTCTCTGAGTGAAGACCTCATTGTGCAAACTTTTCCCTTCAGCGCGGTGGTGCCGGCTGCTCTGGAAGCTCGGAACAAACTCCCAACAGACAAAGGTAAAGCAGGAATCTGATCCGTCCTTTGAATTTTTTTACTTATTTAAAAAGACACACTGTGTGAGTAATACTGCCTCCACAGTGTCTTTTGAGTGCAGCATGGTGAGGCAGAAATGTTGGCACATTCTTGCCGCTAAGCTTGATAATAATTTTACCGCAACATCAGATTTCTGAATGGAGATCACGCCTTAGCGAAAACAGATGGTGGTGTCATGATCGCATGTCCACGGAGCCCCAGCCTTGACAGTTCATGGGGACAGCCACCGGTTGGAGTGGCTCCCGATAAAAAGCCTGAGGAGTGTGACTTCGAGCGGGGTTGACACGTTACGTTCTAGCTAAAAGGATGTCCGTGACAGCGCGGAGACCACACCCCTGAATACCACTATCTTTTATGAAAAACACATGATGGCACCACAGGCTGACCACCTGAATGACCAAAGTCTCCCTGATGCCGGCGCTACTTTGTGGCAACATGGCGCCATTTTGTATTTCCAAAAAGTCGCTTACTTGAACAACATGAAGAACGTCTCCTATTCCACCTTTAAGCTCTGAAATGGATTGTTTTATTAGTAAACCAGGGTCCGAAATTAACACTCGCCAAATGCGAGCAAATTGCTCCATTTGGCGAGTAAATTTTTGAGCTCTACCTGCCACCTGGCGAGTAAATGTTTGCACCAAATTAGTTATGTTTATCAGTCATCTTCCATGGATGTCTGATACTCCTCCCGCCTGCATGCAACGTACGCGAAACGTGAGCGTCGCATCCAACGTCATTTCCACCTATCCCATTCAATCAGTTTATCAAGTTAGCAGTTAGCTTCGTGTTAAAACTAGCAGTGAAATGTGGCGGTTTTTAACTGGAGTCAGCCAGCCTTCCAAAAGAAAACTCGTCAAACTGGAAGAAAAACCACCAGGACCAGTGGCAACCAGAAGATTTTGTGAAAAGTGGCGAACTGAAGATGGCGGAGTCGTGAGACAATGGCTGCATTATGATGGCCACGTAGCGTTGCTGCCTTTCACAGACACTTTTTCTGCTCGTGCTGCAAACAGGATAGCTGTCTTCTATCAACTGTCCCTCTGCATTCTTCAAATATCCGAAAAATGCCCATACTTCCGACTTTGTCTTCTTTGAGGGATAATAAATGTCCCGAGTGCTGCAGTCTCCTCTGGCCATTATTTCAGCTTTAGCTTAAAGAAAGTTTTGGTCGTAAACAACAAAGTGTGCATGTGCCGCCGGCTACTTCAGCAGATGATACGGTGGCTGGTAAGGGTCACCGCGCCTACACCGCAACCACGGTAATCCACCGAGATAATATATATATTTTTTAAACAAGACTGTTATTAATTATTATTGTCAACTTTTTTACCGGGGTTTACCGCTACACCGGTTACCGTGACAACCCTAGCCCTGTCACACATTCAGATATTCTCATGGTGCAGCTGTGTTCTCCAGAGATCAAGGACTATGACCCAAATGAGGCTGTAATGCTTTGGCACAAAGACGGTGTCAGAAGCAGGAGGCCAGACTTCGTGGACAGAGAAAACAAGGAGTCTGACTAGATTTCAATGAAACAGTTCATAAAACATCTCTAAAAATAAATAAATAAATAAATAGTAAAAATGACAAAAGAGTTGTTTTTCTTATTAATTGATGTTTTAATTATTTTGTCACTCTGTTTGGAATCAACATAATATAGAATTACATGCTTTAGGTAGATCTAAATCATTTAGAATTTTGGCCGGTAAAAAATATGCTTGGCCGGTAGATTTTCATCATCTACCGGCCAACTTGGCCGGTGAGTAAAAAATTTAATTTCGGACCCTGTTAGTAACGGTGTGTGATTTTCCTCTCTTAGGGGTGGTGTGCGAGTACCTGTCTGCTGTGATCTCAGATGTGCTCCACTGTCAAAGAGACCCGCTCCCTCTCTGTCTCACTCTGCTGCACTACGATAAAAAGCTCACGTCCTCCGAACCTCCAGCATCTTTTCATCCATCCGTCTTACATCTTCATCAGTATTACTCCAGATGGCTACCTCAACAGTGCCACGAAGAACTGGTCCGTCTTACCGAGCGATCGGTTTATTTGTCATTTCTGTTGTCGTTGAATGTTTTCTTTATCTTTCTGATGTAGTTCAAGTCTTGTGAGCGCCTGTCAAGTGAACCACCAGCCTCCACCTCCTGCTCCTCTCTACTGAAAGCCGCATACATCCAGGGACCCGGCACTTTTCTGGAGGACACCTTCAAGCAAAATATAGAAACGTCTCTATCTTCCATGTCACTGATGGAGTTTCCAGTTGTGATCAAGCAGATTTTACTTTACATCAAGTCAACAGTGGAAAACTTTGGCTCGGTAAGAACAATGAAACCTGAATATTCTGTAAATATTGCAGAGGAAATACTCAAAGTGTTGTTTCATTATCCTTGCAGTTCTCCAAAGACATTAGAGGAGCTCTTCTCAGGACTTTGATGGAAATTCTTCGAGATGTAGTGACAAGACTACAGAGCTCTGAGGAGACCCCGGACTCCGAGGCTGCTCCAGAGAAATCCCAAGAATCAGATCTTTTTGTGGAAATCAGTCAGTCGTCAACAATCGAAGCCAATAAGGAGCAGGTTTGCTAAAAAGTTAATAATTTGAGTTATTTTTTATTTATTTAGTGTCTTAAGTGATTCTTGTTTTCCATGTTTAGGTCCTTATTTCAGCCCTTGGCTCCATCTTTAAGCATCCGTGTCTGGAGCAGTGGTTTCTGGCTCTGGAGCGAGCCACATTCCCATCTCATTCCCTGAAACCTGTCGCTCTAAAGCACCTATGTGCCCACATGACTGACAATATTCTGACTCTCCTGAAGATGTGTGCTCCCACTCTTCACGCTCTGAGTCATCAGGAGCTTCTTGGCAGCTACCTGAGCGCTTTAGAGATAGCTGCTCTGAAGGAGCTGAATGAAAAGGGCTCTCAGTCTCCGAAGACTCAATCCAGAACCTTTCAGGCACTCTTGTGTCTGCACAGCTACATGGATGCTAGCAGTCTGAGGGAAGTGGTTTCCAGGTTGCTGCTTCTCCCTCATGACAGCCTCATCCATCCCCACCGTGAAGGGAAGCAGTCTGAGCTCAGCGTTTACGGTCGTGCAGCTTTACAAATCCTCACAACGCGTGAATCTACTTCCTCTCCCGACCATGACCCGTTTCTGACACAGGCACACCTCCACGGCCTAGGCACCCTTCTTGTGTCCTGCTCTAGCCCTGAACTAGAAGCTTTTCTGCTCCGGACTCTGTCCAGTGAACCAGGAAGTGCCAAGCTGATCCACACAGATGTCCTGCTGCGCTATCTTCAGCAGCCTGGCCCAGACACCCTGGCTATCAGCGCTCTGCTCCTGCAGAACAGCTCCTCTCATCGCCTCTGCTTTGAAGTCTGGAGCCTGGAACCACCAAACATGGAGAACATGTCTAAGACAGAAGCCTTCCTTCCGCTGATCAACTCGTACTTACAGGTGGCGAGTAGAGAGGACCCAGCCAGACCCAAAGATGGTGTGTTCAAGCTAGAATGATTGGCTGTGTCATATCTTTTTTCTTTGTTCATGCAAATACGGTTTGACTTCTGTTTTACTTTAGTGCAAAGGGAAGTTTTGAAAGCCTTGAAGGAAGCGCTGCTCACCAGACTGTCTCTGAATATTTTGGGAAGCCTGACGGAGGACTCTGGAAGCCAGTCGGCAGAAACACTTTCGAGTCTGATCAGACTTTCTGCAGACGTGAACGACATCAGGGATTTGATCGACAACCTTCCGGACGCTTTGAAGACAGCAGACAGTTTTGTGAGGTGAGATTTACAGTAATAAAGTGAGAAGTTTCATGTTCATAAATGATCAAAGTTTCTGCTCTTGTCAGATGGCAGCTAGTGGATGTTATTATGGAGAAGCTTGCAGATTGCCCAGAAGAACAAGGAAAATGGAGAATGTCGGTCGCTGCTGCAGCCCTGAAGTGTCTGATTGCTTCGTATTGCCACTCAAAAGATCAGGCCACTGCCCCATCAGACCAGGAGGAGAGCGTCTTAAAAAGACTTCATCGCCTTCTGGTGGGTTTACTCTCCTCGTGCATGCATTTATTTGTTTTTGCGTTGTGTAACTCATGTCTCACACACAGACATCAGCAGAAGACGTCACGGCGTCTGATTGGAACAGTTTTGTTACAAATGGATTGAGGTTGGATTTCTGTACAAATGTTATCTTCTGTTTTGTTAATACTGTTGTATAAAAATTGCTGTAAACATATTTGATGCACCAGGTATCGCTACAACGATAGTCATTTCCTGGAGACTCTCGGTGGCCTGTTGGATCTGATGTATGAAAACCCGAAAGACCAAAAAGATCTGATACCGTTATCAACTCTTCATATGATGACCAGCAGCCATTCTCAGTTCCTGCCCACAATGCTGGAATCCAGTGAAGAGCCCGGCAGGAGTCAGGCCAAAGGTAGAATTTATAAAAAGAAAATAAAGTTTTGCGGATTACATTAGCACTTCTCAAGCCACCTCCGCTTCTGCAATATATAAACTTTAGTTGCAATAATTTTAACAGCTAAACAATGGTTGCCTGGGCTAATGCTAACACTAGCCAGAGCTACCGCTAGCAATAGTCATAGCACCTGCTAATGCTATGTGTAGTTACTGCTATCGCTTGCAAGCCCTGCTGCTAATGCCATCAGTAGCTGCTGCTAACACTAGACTGAGCTTCTGCTAATGCTAGATCTAGCTACTGCTAACATTGACCAGCCCTACTGCTAATGCTATCTCTAGCTACTAGAGGAAACTGCTCTGGAGTGGTTCTTCTCTTATCTGTCTGAGCATTCTTTCTCTGTGGCCGTCTCCCAAGTTTCGGTCCTCCACCACCTCCCTCACCCATGGTGTCCCACAAGGTTCTGTGCTGGGGCCTCTACTCTCCCTCCTCTATATGCTTCGTCTTCAGCTCATCCTGAGCTTCTTTAAAGGAATCTCCTACCATCTTTATGCGGAGGACCTCCAACTGAACATCTCATTAATCCCCATGAGATGTCTAAGCTGCAGCTGTTACACACCTGTATTAAAACCTGGATGGCTGGGAGCTTTCTGTGCCCCAGACAAGCTGGTTCCCAAAGTCAGAGTCTCGTTTGGTCACCTTTCTTCTCACACCAAATCCTCTGTCAGGAATCTTGGTGTGACCTCTTCCTTCTTCCATCTTCCTTCATTCCATTACTTGCTATACCTCAAGTCCGTCTATCCTCGATGGGCCTTAGGTCTTTCGGCTCACAGGCTCCGCGGTTATGGAATAGCATCCCCTTAGACATCCGTTTGGCCAGGTCTATCACTCAGTTCAAATCATTACTGAAGACTCGTTTGTTCAGAAAGGCCTTTCTGAATGCCTAATTTGATTTTAGTTGATTGTGTATGTAATTCAGCTATACTATGTAGATTTTAATGGGTAATGTATATCTTTATGATAACGTTATATCGACTGATTACTTGATGTATTTGTTTATATTTTTATTTTTGACCTTTAGTCTAGTATTTTAGCACTTACTGGTTTTCACTTTTAACTTGTATTTGTTTAATTGATTGATTGATTTGTAATTTTAACTTGCTGAGGACTGTTTTATCTGTATTATGCAATTTCTGTAAAGCGACCTTGAGAGTCCTGAAAGGCACTACAAATAAAATGTATTATTAATTATTATTAATTATTATTATTATCTGAGAAACATTGCTAAGCTGAGTCCCATTCTGTCCCGCTCTGAACTTGAGACAGTTATCCACACCTTCATCTCCTCACGCTTAGACTGCTGTAACTCTCTTTTCACGTGTCTGAGCAGAACCTCCCTGAACCGTCTAGAGGTGGTTCAGAAAGCCTACTGCTAGTGCCATCTCCAGCCACTGCTAACGCTAGCCAGAGCTACTGCTAACACATTTTTGGTCATTTCAGGAGCATTGGTGTCCCTTCTTCTTTGCCTGGTAAAAAAGTGTCCGACAGTTTGTAGCGTCAACCATTTTGTCGTACTTCTGGCAGCATATGGAGCAACTCTTTCTCCCTCAGGTAACACAGACCCCTTTAGTCATGATAAAAGTGTTTGTATTTGCTCTTTTGCTATACACAACATTTTGTTGTCTTTGTAGATCAGAAACTGTTGCTACTCCTGCGGGAGTATGAAGCAAACCAGGTCAGCCTGCTGAAATTTCAGTAAGTATTTTTCTTTTGACTGTTGGCCCGGAGAGAGCTTTTCACACAGTTTTTGATACTGAATAATTTTTTCTGCAGGTCGTTCTTTTGGGGTCCTGCAGCTGTTGAGCATCACAAGACCCGGAAAAGCTTGGGAGCTTCTCTGTGGAAGCAGCCGAGTTCAGACGATGTGCTGGCGCTGCTGAAATCCGACACGATGCAGCAGACTGTTTTAAAGTTTCCTCAACGACGCAGGATCCTCCCCCAGGTTTAAATTTTAGATTGCTTATTTGTTTAAAGCTTTGCATTTTTATGTACAAGGTATTTGAGCATTGTAGGATTATAATTGGCTCTCATTTAGGACAACGCAGAGATGCTGTACAGAAATGACGCAGTGGACGACCTTGGGAGTTTGTATGATCCGTGTTTTCTCTTGCCTCTCTTCAGCGCCATCTTGCGACCAGGTTAAACTTCTTAACTGCTCGCTGCCTTACAGAAAAACAGGTTTAGGTTACCGTCGCTTCTTTATTTGGCATTCTTCTTTTCTCCGACAGAGTGTGTTGTTGACTGCGTGAAGTTCGTTTCCAGCCAAGCACTCAGCGTCACGGTGGTGTCTCTGAGTAGCTACGACTCAAACTTGAGAGCGGCGGCGTACCACGTGCTTCACTGCTTCTACCAGCATCTGGAGGCGGCTCGGTTCAGAGAGAAGAGACCGGTGCTGTGTCTGGGATGGAATATGTCACTTTGATCATATTTTGTGGATTGAAACACTGAGTCTTTTTTATTTATTTATTTTTTCCAAATTAGCTACTGTATTTAATGGATCTTGTCAAGAATGGAATTCGAAAGCAGAATCAAAGACTTCCGTTCATCTTGACCTCTTACGTCACCAAAGTGGCTCAGCAGATGCTGAAACCAGGTGTGTAACCCTGAACACAGAGACTGTCAGTAATTACCGAACCATATGTTAAAAACAACCTGAACACATCACTGAAATCCTTTTTTTTTGTCTGTTTTATTGTCCTTTTTTCCCCCCAGAGGACCACATGTATGTGGTGCTAAACCGATTCCTGCTGTCCCATCAGAGTCTGGATATGCGAAAAGTCCCAGGATTCACCAAGCTATTTTATGGCTTTGAATTGGAGGTAACGTGTGAAAGGAAGGCTCTGAAAACCTTCTGTGGTGATAAACTTGTTATAATGGAAGGTGGGAGTTCATGATTAAGCAACATCTGGCCTTCACTTGTTTGTTTGTACAGCTTAGGTTCTTATCAGACTCTTATCTGCTCCTGTGAAGGACCGTCACCGGTGGAAGTAAAGCTTACTTTGTTTTTGTAGCACAAGATGGAACGAGAGTGGATCCTGAGCGTGCTCGAGGAGGGGTTGATGGATGGACACTGCTATGATCTGTGCAACCAACAGGGTATCTTTCAGGTCCTTTTAAGCTTCAGCAGCAGCCCGCTGTGTAGTGAACGCTATCAGGTACACGCTGCTGTCAACACAACTGTTGTGTCTCCAGTCCCATCTGCTCTGGTGGACAAGGAGGACCAAGAACCTGATCTGAGTAAAATGCTCTTAAGGAGGAAAATGTGTAATGTTGCATACACTAATCTTCACGCAGATGCAGATCATTAGGGTGTTGTGTAAGGCTGCCCGTGTGACTAAAGCAGCTTACGACCTCCCAAAGAGCTGCGGGCTCCTTAGCTGGATAATACAGCTGGTTGAGAAAAGGTAAATGCTTTGATTTGTGGCTGTTAAGTTATTTAAAGGTGTCCTAGAATTCAAAACCACATTTACCTTGTTGTTGAATAAAGGCAACTTGGTGTGTCTAATGTACCGAACGTCTGTGCTGTCTCTGACCTGCTTTCCTGTGTAAAGTAGTGGTGTTGTAATGGCCACGGAGAAACACTTGGTTCTGAAAAAAGCTGGTTTAACACATCATCAGCTTAAGCCGGGCGTACACTGTGCGACTTTTTCACTTTTTTGAGCCGATTTTCCACTCGTGCGAGAATCCACGACATCGGGGCGAGTTTTGCGCCGAGCGGTCGTGTAGTGTACAGGGGGTTACGAGAGGCGATTAACACCACGTGACCAGCTGCCGATCGGTAATCGTGAGCTCGCACGGACTTCTGGCGTGTTTAATATTTCGCTCGTCCCTCGTGAGGGTATCGCACTGTTGAAGCGGCGCAGCGAGCAGCTGCGACCCAAAAAGTATCAGAACCGCTCACGGCGCATGCGCAATCATGCATCAACGCCGCTCGCTCGCTATTTCCCTAATAACACACGCTGTTCATTTTGGTTTCTACACGTTTTTTTACTCACAAAGACTGTCAAGAAAGCGTGTTTGTCGTGTTCATGTCAAATTAAACTGATCACTAAACACAGATTTACTTTCTTTATTTCGTTTTCCTCATCCAACCCCCATAAATCCCAGTGTGTCCTCCTGCAGCACTCCCGAAGGACAACAGGCAAAACAAGACAAAAAAGTCTGACGTGTTGAGTAAAAACTGCTATTTTTAGCATATTTTTAGGGCCGACGTGTTGCTACCAGACGTACAGTGTGAGCAGTCAGGTCGCATGCGAGAACTGGGTCGTGCAGTGTGAGCACATGACTCGTGAGATCTGCTCTGCGAGGAAGTCGTGCAGTTTGAGCTGAAGCTGAACGCTGCGAGTGAAAAAGTCGCACAGTGTACGCCCGGCTTTAGACACACTCCCTTATATTAGCACGTCCCAACCCACTTCAGCCTCAGCCGTAACTAAACTTTAGTCACGGTAATGTTAGCTGCAGAACAATGGTTGCCAGAGCTAATGCTAACACTAGCCAGCGCTACCGCTAACACTAGTCATAGCACCTGCTAATGCTAGCCAGAGCTACTGCTAATGCTAGCCAGAGCTACTACCATTACTAGCTTATGTCAGTCTGAGAAAAGTTAGTTTGACGCGACATAGGTTCAGACGCACCCCCTTAAATCTGCACGTCACAACCAGTGTTGGGTAGTAACACACTTTTAGTAACGCGCCACTGTAACACTTTTACCAGCACCTACTTAAATAAGGTAACTCGGTTACAGTTAGCCAAGAGAGCATTGATTCGTTACCAGCTGCTAATGCCGCCCAGACGTTCTGGGCATGGACCTGGAGAAATATAGAGGCAGCTTGTGTTTCACTCAAGCTACACAAAATGTACCCCGCATGCAATTAATCAATCATTTGCTGGTCTGACTTAAATATAATAGTGTTGGGAAATTACTGTGTTTGAGTTTTGAGTTTATTATATTTTCTACAAAAATGTTATTATAAGGACATTAATGGGTGCATTTTTAAGAATGTTTTTTAAGTAACTAGTTACATTTAACAGTATGCATTACTTTTGGTTGAAGTAATCAAAATAGTAAATTAGTTACTTTTTGAATAAGGTAACTGTAACTAGTTACTTTTTTCAGTAACTTGCACAACACTGGTCCAAAGCCTCTTCAGCATCTGTAAGTTTTAAATGTTGGTGGCTCAAATGAGGCTCACGTGGATCCCTCTGCTTTCACATCTTCCCTTTTAATCCGAAGTCTTAGAAAAAATGTTTTTAAATCGGGATAAACACTTTTCAGAAAACTTCCCTGTTTTAGAAACTGTTTTGGATCAGAATCGGCTCTCCTGAAGTGTCACAATGACATCGCTTGGGCTGTTGATGATGGGCTTCCAGTAGTCATGATAGACCTCTCAGTGGCTTTTGATATGGTCGATCATAAGAACCTTCTCTGATGCCTTGAAGAACTTGTTGGTTTGGGTGGTACAGTCTTAAAACGGCTTGTTTCCTATTTGTCAGGTAGGACCTTCCCAGTGATGGTGATACCCAGGGGTCCGTTCCAAGTCCTCTGCTCTTCTCGCTGTACATCCAACCATTTAGAGCAGGGCTATTCAAGTCTGGGCCTCGGGGGCCGGAATGTTTGTTTGGTTAGATGCAGGAGGGTGTTACTTAAGAAGAAGCGTCCGTTATTTTGCTGATGACTAGGGCTGAACGACTTCAGGAAAGGATTAAAATGAGTTTTTTCCAGGAGAAATTACAATTTGAGTTCAGTTCATGATTTTCTGCAAATCAAGGTTCAACACATTATTCATACTATAGAATAATATATATTTTATATAATATATAGTCATACAACAAAACAATAGATCGTTCAGCCCTGCTGACGACATACAAACATATTTGCCATGCAGTCCAAATTCTGATGCCACAGCTACATCTTTATTGACCTCCAGTTGTGGAGTGGCTGCACCTAAGCTCTGGAAACAACGCCTGGCCAGATTCTGTTCAAAAGTAAACTCCAATCACATCTTTTCCAACAAGCTTTATACCTGTAGTTATTTTATAACATTTTTCCCAACTGTTGTCCTGTCATTTGTGCGATTTTCTAATGACGTGTGCGTTTTTTATTACCAGTTTTTTGTACGGCTCTTAGGTCTTACGGTTTAAGTAATAGTTTACTGCTGTTTAATTTGGCTTTTGTCTCTTATATATTTCTGTCTTATCCTCTGTAAAGCATTCTGGTCACCTTCCAGGGTTGGTTGGCTGAAATAAAACTTGTTCTAGAACACTTTTAAATGATCTATTACAGCAATAATCTTGTTAATAGCATTTGCCACATGTAGTTATATTTAATCTACTTATTTTCTCTCAGGAATCTAAACCAGCAGCTGCTATCCGCCATGATTGATCTGCTCCATGTGCTGTGGTTTACCAACCTTGGGCGGAAGGAGGAGAAGCTTGTTAAAGACGATGCCTCCTCCTCCACCCACGAGAAACCTCAGGGCTTAGTCAAATGTCTCCCACTTCCACTCATCAGTGAGTTTCTGTGTGTGGCGATGGCCATCTGCAGACACCTCAGGTAAAGTTGGACGTCCATCAACGTCGCACAAGACAAATACCATCATTAGGGTCAAGGGTGCCAGTGTTTGTTTGGTCTCGTCCTTGCAGGTTGGGTGTGAAGGCCGCTCAGTTCAGCTTGTTTGTGCAGACTCTTTGCTCTGTACTGGTGCATCGTGGGACAGCCCTCAGTGTAAACAAACAATCTGACCGACTCACGCTCCTTCCACAGCCTCTCTCTTGCACCGAAGCGCTTGCTCTGCTCCTCTGCTGGGCCTCCTTATCCTGCAACTCGGCCCTCCTGGCCCAAATACAGGCCTTGTCAGAACAGTACAAATTCAGAGAGTTGATGGGTGAGTCCCTTTTGTTAAATCTAATTCAATTCAATTCAAGTTTATTTATATAGCGCCAAATAACGACAAGAGTCGTCTCAAGGCACTTCACATAATAAACATTCCAATTCAGGTCAGTTCATTAAGCCAATCAGAAATAATCTTTCCTATATAAGGAACCCAGCAAATTGCATCAAGTCGCTGACTAGTGTCAGTGACTATACAGCAATCCTCATACTAAGCAAGCATAAAGTGACAGTGGGGAGGAAAACTCCCTTTTAACAGGAAGAAACCTCCAGAGAATCCCGGCTCAGTATAAGCAGCCATCCACCACGACTCACTGGGGATCGAGAAGAGAGAGCAGACACAAACACACACACGCGCACGCACGCACGCACACACACACACAATGCTAGAAGCTGGAAAATACCCCAAAAAAACGTACAATCATTCCTAACAGTGAAGTTGGAGTTTTCCACTGTTTGGAGATGACTTCAAATATCAGAATAATTGTTTCATTTGGCGCAACATTACAGTTTTTATTTCCTGACTGTAAACTAGAGATTTTTTTTAAACCTCTTGTAATTGTGACTGTGCTAGCTGAATTTCTGATTAATAAAAAAAACCCGTTTTTATCATCCATAGGAATTGGAAAGAACAAGGTGCGAGGTAAAGGCTTCGTCTCCCAAAGCGGCACACGAAGGGTGAACCATCTGGAGGACACCAAGACTCTGGAAGAAGAGGAGAATCTCCTGACAGACTGTAAACTTCCCCTCAGCAGGATCTTTCTTCACTGGGAACCCGCGTTTCAGCCCTCAGAACCCCAATCGGTTCAGCTGGCCAACGACACGGCGCATCTGCTCACCAAGTGGTCCCTGAGGTGGCTGGTGGAGGTCACGTATGATGCAAACAGAACAAAAGAGCTGCTGCTCTGGTTGGAGAAGGTTGTGGTGAAACCCAGGAGAATCCTGAAGGTTGTGATGCAGGATTTTGGCTTGAAAGCAGATCTCCTTCAGCTGTTTCATCGCAGCTTCGAAGCTCGGCATCTCTCCAGCGTGTCTACTGGAGTAGAAACCATACAGCTTTTTACCAACATTATGATCAGCCTGCTGGAGACACAAGAAAACCTTCCAGAGTTTCACCAGGGGGTGATCTCCGCCTGCCTGCCTGAGCACGACCAGTCTAAACGTGGTAGGAAAAAAAAAGTCCATTTGGTGTGAATGCATCCAATATTGCTTTTATTATGCATGCTAACTTGAAATGAAAACAAAAAGTAGCACGGGTCGACACTAAGTTACACAAAAGGACGTGTTTCTAATCAGCAGTGGTCGTTTGCTTTCTTTTGCAGAAGCAGGACTGTTTCTGTTGTCGCCGTACATCCATGAGTTGTGGAGTGGAGCCTCTTCAGCACAACTCTTCCTGTCTCACGTCTCTTTGGTGACCAGAATCAAGAGCAAAGGACAAAAAGGCTCCAAAACAAAGAGCCAAATGGCCATCAGAGCCATCTGTAACGACATCATCGCCATGACAGGTTAACAGGAATATCTGGACAGTTGATTCATTTTTTCATTTTAGTTATAAAGATATTAAAACATTTTGTTAATAAAAAGAAACTTTGTTTTGTAAAGTGTAGTTTTCCACATCAGTGTTTTCTTTTTATTTGTTTTAAACGCTTGGTTTGTCCCAGATTTAATGGTAGATGAACAACGACCACAAACAATAAATCTGATGATGTACAAAATAAATGCTGTGTGACTTTTAAATAAACAGACTTGTCTTTGTGTGAAAATACAAAATGCACAGTTTAGTCCCAACTAAACATATTTTTAAACATTTCTTTACATAATTAATAAAATGTAACTATATCACCTGGAAAGTGTCGCCTGAACAGTGCAAACCTCCAGACTCTCCCTCTGGTCAGGCTGTCGATGCTCTCTGGTGACCTTTAACCTTATTTTCCCTTTAATCAGAATATAGAAATGTAAACAGGGTTTTGTTTTTGTGCAGCTTGGCCAGAAAGCCCACTTCCTGTCACACTTACTTTGTTAGCTTCCCAGTTAAAGACATCAGATTCAAGGTGAGAAAGAGAAATCCCAAAAATGCAGCCAGAGTTACCCACAGGATGATGACAATAGAGTCTGGAAGAGAAGGATCAAGAAGAGGGAGACAATTACAACCGATAAAGGGTGTAAATAACTTACATTTGTTGTACTTCAGCTGGCTTGCATCCACAGCCACTGGATCGATGTAATCATAGTAGTACTCCCATTCGTATGAAGTATCGCTGCTGATGTTTGTTGTGATCGTCTCGGTGTTTTTTAATGAAGTGGATTTGTTTATAAAAGCCATAGTGTGGAAAATACTTCTGGTTCTAGCAGACACAATTGCTGCCTTCTCTTATGTGTGTGTGTTTGAATTTGGTCTCCAGTTTTTTTGCAGCAGAGGTCAGTTTACGCATGTGCAGTGGAAAAGTCACACCAGTTCACTGTCTTTTAACCTGTTATGTGCTTATTTGAATTTATTTGCTTTAGGTAGCTTTAATTATTCCAAATATTAAAAAAAATATATAGACCCTTTTTTTATTTTGAATTACATAAATCCAATATACATTTAAAAAATTCCCATTTCACCCTCCGTGGGTGGTCTCGTCCTTCCAAGCTCTGGTCCTCCATCAGAGGCCTGGGAGCTTGAGGGTCCTGTGCAGTATCTTAGCTGTTCCTAGAACTGCACTTTTCTGGACTCGACTGATATATATATATATATATATATATATATATATATATATATATATATATATATATATATATATATATATATATATATGTGTGTGTGTGTGTGTGTGTGTGTGTGTGTGTGTGTGTGTGTGTGTATGTATGTATGTATACACACACATCCTTGTCCTTTGAAGTCATGCTTATGTTTCAACTTCTCCCTTGGTGGCAGTTTTGGTTGTTTTACTAGAACAGCAAGATCTGTTGCCTTTTGTTAAAATGGAAGAATTCTACTCCTCCATCACATCACCACTGCATCAGGGACTTCACCATAAACTGGAAAAAAGTCAGATGTACCCTCAACAGCTCCATCAACAAATTCCACAAACCTGGGACCCTCTTACTGGCTGGTATGGTCCTAGAACTGAACGCTTTCACCTGCCCTGTGTCAATTCTACAGCAACTAATGTTGGGTGCACTTATTTTTTCCACCGTTTGTAAGAAGTATGGCAAGTTCATTTTCCTTTTTGGTTCAGTCAGTCTTTATTATTGTTATATTGTGTGGAGATTGTTTTTTTTTTTGTGAAAAAAAAAGATTCATATTTTTCAGTTTGACATTCAGAAATTACAAATAACGTATTGAAAATTTTAAATACATGAAAATAAATTGTTTGTCCACATTTGATTAATTTCTTTGAAATGTTTTGGTCATAATTAACATAGGGGTTTATTTTACAGCGCAAATTACAGAATCCGTTTTGCCTCTGAAAATTCAAGTTTTAATCTATCATTGATGACATTGTTTTGTTTCTCTCTTCTAGACTTGTCATTTTGCCAAACTTAGAGGTCACACACACACACACACACACACACACACACACACACACACACACACACACACACACACACACACACAAATAATTAAAAATAAACAAAACCTCACTCCAAGTCTTTTTTTAAAGAGCAAGTCACCCCCTACAAGAAACTTACTTCACTCCCACTTCATGTTTGAAAAATGCAACAAATGCTGTTGCTTGGCAGACCAAGAGGGCGGAGCCGCTAACAAATACACACACACACAGGCTCACAATGGCATTATGACATCATAATATACCAGATGACATCATAGCATACCTCTTAGCCAATAGCGGTGGCAGATTTAAATTCAAATACAGTGCAGAATTTTCCCCTGACGACGGCGCAACACTGACAGTTTTAGGCAGAATATTTGAATTTTAACCAAGATGCACTGAACTGCCAAATTATTGACTACACGTGTCTGTAGCACGATTAGACACTCCTTTATATAGTTTATCAGCAAAAAAAATGTGATTTGGGGGTGACTTGCTCTTTAAAGTTGGCAGCCATGTGTGATTTGAAAATCCGTAGGGATTTTTGAATGGTATGTTTTATTTTGAGGAAATCTACAGGAAGTGCTAATACGTTTAGCTGTATGAATGCTGCCTGTAGTAACAGTTTTCGCCCGTTAGAGGGAGATAAAAACCTAAATCTTTATAGCCAAAGAAATGGACGTTCTCCGATTCAGCTGATCTAAATTACTGAAAACCATCGCTGAAAACATTGGCCAAAGAAAATAAATTCTCTAAGCAGAACAGAACCAGTATAGTTTTACCTTTTCACCACAAGAGGGCAGAATTCCCCCTTCTCATTCAAGGTAAAACTGGACCAGTGACTGTAGAAAAGAGAAACGGGACTCGTAGCGTTGTAGCTAGGGGGACTTTGTACAGTAGCCTGACGCAATGTGTAGTTTAGATATATTGTGGTTGTGACGCGAGAGAATGTGAAGTCAGTAATAATAATACGTGTGTTTCAGCTGCGTGAGAGGCCGAGAGTTTGTGTACTACTCACTCCCGAACACTAGAGGTCAGTCAAGAGTCAACAGCAGTAAATTTGCTACGTTCAACGTCTACACAAAACAAAAATTTAGAGTATTGGTACCATTTTGATAATCTCATTAGAAAAACAAGTCAGTTAGAATAAACAGAAATGTTATATTAAAACCAATGATAAAATTAAAACAAACGTGACAAGTTATGATTCAAGCAAAAAGTTAGGCTTTTCCAAATCAAACAAATAGGCCATTTTGGGAACATTTGGAAGTGTCTAAATTTTCTTATGAGTAATTCTCATCACTTTTAAGTTATTATTTACTACAAACAATTTACTGGGTACTTAGTTCTTTTACCATACCTTATTTGTGTAACATTTAGGCTTTCTAAACGCGCTGTAAATCAATGTGATAAATTTCCGATAGTTTTGAACGCAGCATTGTCTCGTGACATACTCTTACAAAAGTTCACCGAGGTGGATTCGCTAGGCCGCTTCACCCTACGCATTTTGCTATTTTAAAGCGACTGTTCGTGATGTTTTTAGTTACACAACTTCACATTCTTGGTTAGAGTTTCAAAATAGTTGTTGGTTACTTTGTTTTTACTATTGACAAGCAACCATGGATGCAGTGAACGCGTTCAATATGGAGGTAAAGTTCGTTAGCGTTCATTAGCTCTGAAGCTAAATTGCTAAGCTAACCTTAATGCTAACTAAGTAAATTTTTAGTGTGTTAAGTGATAGTGATTATTGTCCACATGAACGTGTAAAATATATTTTAACGAGGGAAATTTACAGTCGAAAATTAGCCTGATTATAGTCTTCAATTGCCGTTTCGGTTCAGTTCCCCTTTTACTAATATACAACGGTTAAATTCTGCTATGCTGACGTTCTCGTTATTTGTTTTTGTGTATTAAAGGGATATACTATTATATGTAAGTGTTCGCAAAACTCGAACAGGAAAATCTCATGAATAACCATGTTTTTGCTAGCTAATGTGTCGCCTTTTTGATAAATCGGCAAGTTCTTTAGATAAACCTAGTCTAACAGAAACTATTACTGATGTGATTTTGTCACACAGCTACTAGAAAATCAAAAAGTTCTTAATTTTACGTTTACAATTATAATGTAAAATATCTTCTGATTTACATAACTGTTGGCTGGATGTTGTAGTTTTCCAACTGCATTTGTAATCACTAGTTTTGTCTGAAGTGGAAGAAGCTTGACATCTACATAAAAGAAAACTTAACTTATTCACCCCAGTTATCCTGTACTGTAATCGAGATTAATTAAAAAAAAGTCCAGTATAGATATTGGAGCTTTACTTGGCAATAAACCTTTTTGAAGCTGTATTTGTTTGTGAATTTTCTGTTCAGTTAATGCATTGCTGATGTATAGCACATTTCAGTGTGTTATTTAAATTGTTTATTTTTATTGTCAAAATAACTGATTTAATTATTTTTTTTAAATCTTTTCTCAACCAGTTGTTCTCCATGATTGACATGAAGCCGCCCATATCTCGTGCTAAGATGATGTCCGTAACAAAATCTGCTATTAAAGCCATCAAGGTAAAAACAAATAATACTTTCTTGCCATGGTAAGCAGCCAAATAACCATTTTTTTCCTGGATAAAGTAGTTTTCTTAACACCAAATTGCATCCAAATATGTAATTGGTGAATTATTTATAAATTAAATAATTGAAAAAGAAAAGCTTTTACATGCGAGACATGCTTTTATGTGAAAAGCGCAACACACACTCTTGGGAATATATTTGTTTCTATGATGCATGCAATCAAATGTATGGATCTGCAGTATCTAAGCAATAATGATTGAAACACACACTGATAGCTTAAAACAGAACCTAACACACACACACACACACACCTATTGTTGAACCGTTCAAATTTTCTGATGAATCTTTCTGTATGAGTTACTTTTTATTTAGATTCAAATCCAAATTTATTCTATAACTTATTACTTTCTTGCTACACACATTCTCATTATGTTGTAAGTATGTAAGCTGCGATTGACTCTTGAGTTCAGCTCACAGTTGTCCCCGATATTCTTTGGTTCACGTTTGCCTGGAGGGTATAATCAGATATCTGTTCTGTTTTTGTAGCTATACAAACATGTTGTCCAGATTGTCGAAAAGTTCATCAAAAAGGTAAGTTTTTATCAGACTTGTTGCTCTGTAATTAACATGATACTAACTGTCAACAGAAAGAGAAATTGACTTTTTTTTCCCCCTTTTTATGTCAATGTTCTTTTCAGTGCAAACCAGAGTTAAAAGTGCCCGGTTTATATGTGGTTGATTCCATTGTTCGGCAATCACGTCACCAATTTGGTGTTGACAAGGACGTGTTTGGACCCAGGTTTTTGAAGAACTTCACAGAAACTTTCCAAAACCTCTATCACTGTCCTGAGGACGATAAGGTATTTGTATTATTCTATATTTTTGTAACAACTCCAGTGTTTCCCCTTGAAATTTCTCCAGCTGTGGGTCAAGTTGTGTGGGTGGGGTCGTTTTGCGAGGCGGTTGAGCTTATGTAGGAGAGACACTGAACACTTAATAATCGTGTCTAAATTGGGTCTTCAGAGGGGCTACGAGCACTTAAAGCTGTGGTTGTTTCCCTATTCCATCACACCTGTTCATCTTCTTAATTACCCATAGATTAAAATCAGGTGTGCTGGAGAAGAGAACCACCTGAAATGTGATCTAATTGGAAGAGTTTTTTTTTTGTCTTATCAGAGTAAAATTGCTCGTGTGCTAAACTTGTGGCAGAAGAATGGTGTGTTTGATATGGACATCCTTCAGCCCCTGATGGATATGGAGGATGTTGTAATTTCTCCTCCTCCTGCTCTGGAAGGTAATGGGTGGTGTTTGTAACAGTGTACCTAAGCATTACTTTGGGCTGATTACACACTTTGGTACCATGTTTTTGTATCTGAACAGTTCCTGTTGACTTCCAACCAGAAACTGCACCACCTGTTAATAATGCCACTAATACACCTACTGTACCTCAGCTGCCCAGTTCAGATGCATTAGCAGCTGTGGCACAGCTGCTTCAATCCCCTCATTGTCAAGAGGTAAGTGTTAACTGGTTCTTCAGCAGTTCAGAAGAAGTTTTTATTTATATTTTTTAAGTATTTCAATTAATTGTTTTTGCTTTATCCACACACCAGCTGCAGATGATGCTCCAAAGCTTTCAACAGGCAGAAAAGACACGGACAGTCACTGCTGCTACAGACAACATTTCAAACCCAATACCAGTGAACCAGTTCGATCTGTATGCTGCTGAAACTGTTAAGAACGCTTCTTTAGCAGAGGTAATATAGCTAAATGTCTTGGGATGCGCCGATCCAATCATGTGATCATGTCATTTAGGGCAGCAGTAGCTCAACAGGTTGAGCGGGTTGTCCAGTAATCGGAAGGTTGCAGGTTCGATCCCGGCTTCGGACAGAGAATTCTGCTGTTGTGTCCATGGGCAAGACACTTAACCCATCTTGCCTGCTGGTGGTGGTCGGAGGGGCCGTGGCGCCTGTGCTCGGCAGCCTCGTCTCTGTCAGTGAATCCCAGGGCAGCTGTGGCTACATCGTAGCTCATCACCATCAGTGTGTGAATGTGTGTATGAATGGATGAATGATACACTGTAGTGTAAAGCACTTTGGGGTCCTTACTCTGAGAGACGCTATACAAGTGCGGGTCATTTATCATTTATCATTGGAAATAGGGCCCGATCACATAATTTTCAAAGGACATTCATGATTTTTTAAAATCATCCTGAGCTAGAGATTTTCAAACGGAAATACATTGGCTGCGTGTTAACAAGTTCCTCTACATCAATATTCTTTATTCCTTGGAAGGAAACAACTTTGTAACATCACATTTTTGGCAGGCGGGAATTCATACACCATAACATTCAGTTGTTGGCTAGCAAAGCTAACGTGTCACCTTGGGGGAGAGAAAATATCTGGTTTTTTGGTGTGTTTTTTTTTTTTTTTTTACTGGACAGCAAAGGCAGAGCAACAGCCACTTGTGTCAAAACTGGGCATTCAACTACTTTCTCTTTGGGATTTTCCCTTCAGGTTTTCCCAAAGCATTTCACTTGTTTTCATCCCAGTTTGCCAGTAATGGTCCCAGTTTATGGTGGCAACTTGGACAAAAACACAGAGCCAGTCATAACGATACATTGATAAACAAAGAGAAATTGTTGACTGACAGCAAAACGTTAGGTCTGGGATTCTCAGTTACCTGTTGCCTGCAGTAGTGAGCCTGTTGACCATGGCGCCGCTTGCCTGCCTGTGACAGGGATGCACATCACTCAACAAAGCCACATGTTGAAGATGTAAACTATTTTAAAAATGAGCAACGCCACTTCCTTTATTTTCATAATAATAACAACACATTTTTAAACCAGTGTACTTAAGAAACAAGGCAAGGCAGCAGTCTTCAGTGATTTAGGGAAAATACTCGACATTAACTCATTCGCTGCCAGCCCTTTCCTGATCGATAAAGCCCTTCGCTGCCAGCGTTTCTCACCGTTTTTACTGTGTTTTTAAGAGTCACAGAACGTTGCACGCTAGGATGATGTCGACGCCAAAACAACCAAAACAAAGCGGAGACTCACCTCTTACATCAGGAAGAATCCACGTGTTTCGAGCTTTATCCGTTCCTTCATAATCCGTTGTTGAATTGGGGTTGGCAGAAGCTTTTCCGGTTCGTGCCTCACTTTTTTTTTTTACAGCGGCCCAAAACGATCTCCTAACATGGATTTTCTCCTTTACTGATCACGTGACATATGCAGATAAAGATCGGCTTTAGAACTGAGATGTTTGTTCTCACGGTGCGGAGGCTCGTTCCGATGCCCGCACAGTAAAAAAAAAAAAAAAAATGCAAATGATGACTTTAGTCATCATTGACAGTGAATGAGTTAAGGAACAGTTAACAATTTTCAGTACAACAGGTTTTAAGCAGCTAAAAACTTTTGAAGAAGTTAGTTGGCAAGGTGTCCACACAGCAGTTAGATGAGTTTAAGGCCTTAACTATGTTTACCTGGGTTTTAGCACAAATCACACTGAAAGCTGGCCTTCTAACCAGATTGTTGCCGTGTGGCTGTGGTCTGATTTTGTTGGCTGACGTGGAAGAATAAATGGTGGATCTGATGTTTATGATTTTCTCATTGAAAAAGGATGCTAACTCATTAGACTTAGTTTGGGAAATGACATCAGGGTTTAACTGTGTTGGGAGATTAGTTAACCTCTCAATAATAGCAAACAGAACACATGACTTGTTAATATAATCACTAATGAGTTAGGAGAAAATGGCTTGCCTTATTTAGTTCAGAGTTGTAAGTGCACAGCTGCGTTTTGAAGGTTTCGTAGTGAGCTGGTAGGTTACTTTTTCTGAATTGACGCTCATTTTTCCTGCATTTTCTTTTCTGATCTGTAGCTGATTTAGTGAACCTCCATGGAGCTTTTTGTTTGCTAGAGATAAGTTTGACCTTTTTGGGTGCAATGGTATCAAGGACTTCAAGAGTTTGCAGTTAAAGTGATTTAAAAGTGAATCAGCACAGCTGGTTGTCAGACTTGCTGATGTATTCATTCGTCCTATAAAAACTGATGCAGTGTGATCACCCAGATATCTTAAAGAAACTTAAAGGACAACTTGGATGTGTGTTCCAGTTTTCTTTTTCAATACTTTACACCTCATATTGCCAAATACTCTAAATCAAATGACGGATTCTGATCGGGAGTAAGAAAAATGTGATCGGAACATCCCTTTAAATGTCACAGAATATCTCATCTGTTCCATACCTCTGCTCATCTAGCTGTGTAACACACATTTTATTGATTTTATTTTCAGAAACTCCTTGATCGGTTTGAATATGATGAGGATCCTGAGGATATTCTAGTTTCAGATGGCAAAATTCAAACACAGTAAGTTTGAGAAAATCAATAAAATCCGATGGAGATGACTGTTTTTTATTTCTGAATGAATTTTGCTGGAGTGTAAATGTCAGAGCAAACCTGAAATTAGCTTTAATTTTGTTCAGATTTTGGATGATCCAAGACTAAATATCTTTGTTTTCTGATCACGTTAACTTGCAGTTCCATTTCTAGACGTGGTGAGGCGGATGTTTTTGTATCCGCTTTTATTTTCATGTTTATAATGACTGCTGTGGCTTTTTTGTTGTGACAGAGTATATCCTGTTAACAAGTTAAACCAGTTTCCTGGCCAGATGTTCAACACAGACATTAATTCTGATCTGATGGGACAGACTGGAGATATGAAGGTATATAAGATATGAGCTGTTCATCGCATTTGCAGGAACATTCGTTTTCACACCAAAAAGGCATTTAAGAATTTTGTCTTTCATCACATTGTTGTTTTTCCCTTTTCGATTTATTTTCAGCACTTTAGAGGTATGAGTCAAGGCGAACATCACATGACAGCCGAGGGGTGTAGTCCCATTGGAGAGGGCTACTCTCAGTCACAGGTAAAGCTGTGACTTTATTGTTTTAGCTTAAGCTGATCTCAGGCCAGACTGTTTTACCAACTGATTTTTGCTTAATCCTCGTAGGATAACTCGAGAGAAAATTCATCCAGGAGATCAGAGAGCATACGCAGAAGCTACGGCATGAGATCCAGATCTGGTTCCAGGTAACGACTGCTTATCGCACACACTTTTGCAAAATTGTTCCAGGGCTGTTATTGAGTGATTTATGTTAAATCTTTTTGTTCTGGGGTGAACAATGTTACCTGTAAGAAACAGGTGATTTTTACCTTATGTGTCTTCAACATTCTGAATTATATTTCAGGTCCCCCAGAAGAAGGAGAAGATCGAGGTCTTCATCTCGCTCAAGGTGGTCACGGCAACAGCGCTCTCGCTCCAGAGAACAGCGCTGGAGGTCTCGTTCTGGTTCTCGGGATAGAAGCGAAAGAGAAAAGGACAGAGAGCGAAGGCAAAGAGGTCTTCCCGTCCTGAAAAGCCAGACTCTCAGTGGTATGTACTGTTGTTGCATTTTAGCTTTAAGCTCGCCTCCTTGGTCCTTTTATCCCAGAAGAAATTGAACGGAGCACACTTTAATCAATAATATACAGTATTGACCCGAATATGGAACAAGGTTGTTTTCATTAAAAATAATTTTAAAATGTGGGATCATCTTTTAATCGGGGTCTAAGCATTCACGTGCTGATATTTATCAGGGGTCATTACATGTTCGTAACGGCAGAGGACACCAAGCTGTATGTTCTCAACAGGAGACAAAAATAAAGTGAGGAGAGGTCTGGAGTAGGGTTGTCTCGTTCCGATATCGACATGGGCCCAAAAACACTATCGGGTTATATCGGACTGCAAGAAACATCTCTGATACAAGCAGTCCATTAATGTTCACATTTTTGCAACCAATGGCTAAAAGAAATTTCATTTTTTTCCATACTTACTGTTATTGGCTCTTGTTCTCCATTGAGTAATATCAAGCCTGTCATACATTTCACACTACAATATAGGTAAAAGTATGTATGATTTGTGCTGGTATCGTGTCGGATTGATATCGGTCAATACTGAAGGCTGCAATATTGGTATTGTATCAGAAGTGAAAAAAAGTTGTATCGGGACATCCCTAGTCCGGAGCAGAGTGGACTTAAAGTGGGGCAAGTTAGCAAGCTACCAAGGCAAGAGTTATGATGCTAATTTAAAGATGATGGTGGTCAATTCAGCAGAGGTGTCAAACATTGCATGCATGGATGCACTGGATGGCAATGAGGATGACGTTCGATGGGAGGTGCCGGCAGGTGTAGCGATCTGATAGTACACCGGGACCGCAGCAGCATAAGAGTGAGTGAGCACAGCGAGGCAGGGGGCGTCTGTGAATAAATGCCTCATTTAACTTTTGATTTCACATGTGAGCAAAGTTCTGATAGTTTGCAGTAAAATAGTATTTTTGCTCAGAATTTTTTCTCAAATTAAAAAAAAAATAGTTTATTTAAAAAGTGATTTTTTTTTCCCCCCTGACGATTAATATTGGAAAGAGGGGCAAGGTAGTCATATATTCGGGTTAATGCGATACTTCATTAATGACTATGATTCAGTAAGTGCAGTTATTTTGATTTATATATCAAAAAGCATAAAGGTAGTACAGAGACACAATACCAGGGCCCCTCTAGATCCACTTTAAAGGCACGATCTCGAGGTTGATGGAGCCCCACGTTTGCTTCCTTGTATAAACTAGACCCCTCCCAATCCGTGACAGGGCACAGTCTATAGGTGAGCCAGTTTCAGTGAGGGTTTCAGATGTGAGACAAAAACATATTCCAGCTTGTGTTTTTATCAGGCGGGGTTAACATTTTCTAATGTGTGTAGCGTGGTTAAACTACACATTCATGACTCTACATGTGCATGAAGCGAGCAGACAAATCCAACATTTGGGTTTTCTTTCCCATGAGAAGAATCAAATGTCCAGGGGCCTCATTTATCAGGCTTGCTTACGCATAAAACGCGGTCGGAAAACTGCGGAAGCAACTTTCCACGCAAACTTTGGGATTAATGAAAGAAAATTTAGTGGAAAAATGTGCGCAACTTTAAGTTGACTAAGGACCTGGCTTACGCTCATTTTGGACATGGAGAGCACCTGCAGTGCTGCTGCTGAGAAGGATGATATTATGAAATCCTGCAGCATTATCACTTGTACTGCTTTGTTTTCACACAGAACAAGGAGCCCCCCCCCCCCCACACACACACACGTGCAGCCTGAAGCACAGAATACGGAATGCAGAATATCAGCAGGGGGACAGATTGAGACAGAATGTCATGCGTCTGTGACAGTGTGTATCCTGTCACTGTGACCCGATTGATCATGCGCCCTGCACACTTGTACAGGGGGAGATCTCCATTTGGCTGACTGGTTAGCGCGTGTGACTTTCACCCGGGAGTCTGGGGATCAAATCCCGATTGGACCTTATTTTTTTATCCGCCACAGATCTCTCTGAAGAACTCACAACATTGATGGCTTCAGCAACACTGTGCCACTCAGTGGATTTTCTCTTATTTGTTTTGCAAAAGCACTTCCTTTCATTTCTCCACCTCACCCACAGGTACCTCAATTTCTGTTTCTGTGAAATAGCGCTTCCTTGATCTGCCTTGATCTACGGTCGCCATCGTCATTGACGGAGTGCTGCAACAGCCGGCTTATGCATATGCATGAGATCTACAAGGCACTTTACATTGACTATTTATGGCAGTAAGTGGG
This sequence comes from Nothobranchius furzeri, assembly GCF_043380555.1. NCBI lineage: Eukaryota > Metazoa > Chordata > Actinopteri > Cyprinodontiformes > Nothobranchiidae > Nothobranchius > Nothobranchius furzeri. Next base: position 43,345,624 of record NC_091753.1, read on the forward strand.
CGTGGTGAGGGTGGGATGTGACTAAAATGCAGCTGAGAAACTTTGTCGTTAGTCTCCGATTTATGAAGCGGAGATTGCGTGCAGCTGTGCGTACTCCATGTTTGATAGATCACAAACCTACTTGGCATAAGTACAATTTTTTTGCTGAGCTTAAGTACGGTTTTAGTAAGGATTCTATGCAATGATTGATAAATGAGACCCCTGGTGGACAGACTCCAGGTCTCTTTCTTCCAAATAATCAACACTATGACATTCAAGCAGATAAATAATATATAAGCAAATAATGAATTTGAATGAAGTTAAAATAAGTTGATTATGTATATATGTATATATATATATATGTGTGTATATATATATATATATATATATGTGTGTATATATATATATATATATGTGTGTATGTATATATATATATATATATGTGTGTATATATGTATATGTATATCAATACTTGATGAATGAAATTACTTTTGTTTATTTTTTTGCATTTGTGTTATCTTTAACGCTAGAATTTGGTAACAGAAATTTTCATGCTGTGGGCGAGGAGCAAATGTGGCGACGGAGTAGGACATGTCGGGTACTCTGTGTCTTGTTAAAAGTGTGTTCTCTGTAAACCTTTGCAGCTAAGCTCGAGGTCTGGCACTTTTCTAAGGAATCGACAAGTTTTGACTTTGAGATCTTTAAGAAATGGCAGCAAACTTGAAGAAAAGCAGATATACTTGCACTACAGACTCTAACCCCGGAGCCTCCTCAAACCGAAACAACCAGGGCCGTGGCCTCACCCAAGCAGAGATCTGGCGCAGGCAACGTGGACATGTTGCTGAGGGATAAAATGTCTCAGACACTAAAATCTAACTTCATGGCAGTGCTCCGATCAGAAATGAAGCCCAGGCGGAGGATTTTGCCTTTATTAGAGATGAGATGAAGGCGATGACGTCCAAATTACAGAGCACTGCAGCAGCGCTCCGCTCAGATTTCGTGCAAGTTCGAACGAGAGTTACGGAGATGGAGGACAGTTTGTCCACCCTGTCGGACAAGGTTGTCTGTTTTCGAAGCATGGTAGAGGACCTAAGGAAGAAACGGGGAAAATGTGAAGATTTGGAAAGCCTCTCAAGGAGATGTAATGTTCAAATTATTGGAGCTAAAGAAGATTCTGCGGCTGGAAAAAGAACCAATGGTAGACCAATCCCACTGAGCAAGAAAACAGATGAGTAATAGGCCACGACCTACTGTGGCTAAATTACATTACTATCAAGACTACACCGAGATTCTCACCCGCACATCTACCCGTGGCTAGCTTTGGTATAATGCATCGTCAGTTGCACTTTTCCCAGACTACACGGCAAAAGTGGCCAGGGCAGTGTTTGCTGATGTGAGGAGGCTTCTTCGTGGTCAGCAGAATGTGAGGTATGGTCTTTTTCCTGCGAGGCTCCATGTCACCCATGATGGATTACGTTAAGAAAAACACTGTTGGGTTGGATAATTGACCACCTTGGAGCTTCTGCCGGCACGGTGCACATGATGTTCAGGTTAGTCTGTGTTATGACATTCTGTTTTGATTTGATTGGACTTTGATGGTGGATGCAGTCATATGTTTGAAACGGGATGTCTCTGCTGGATGCCAAGATGTCATTTGCTGAGAGCTGAATCTGCGGACTGAATCTGTTTTTGCTGTGGAATGACGTTGGGAATATTGCTGTTTAACATTTGTATATTGATTATTTGGGTCTTTTTTTTACTAGCTGAGAGCCTTGGTGATTGTGGTTGGGACTTGGTTTCTTTGTGTAAACAGAAATGTGTGGATTTTTGGATTGGTGTGGTCTACATTGGATCAATGTAGGGGTTTTGTTTATGTTTTGAGTTTCATATGTGACAGTTTTCTTGTTGTGTTTGTGTTTTCTATGTGGTGTAAATAACTGGTAGAATCACAGACAGACACGTGGATGCCTGATTACATGTGTAAGCAGGAATGTTAAATCCCATAACAATCCTTTAAAATTTAGGAAGGTTATTGCTAATAAAAAAAAAACTTTAATCAGATATTGCCTTTTTACATTAGCCACGTTTGTTCAGTAGATGAATGTTAGAAAACATCGTCTGGTCAGGTGTTTCAGTCGACTTTTAGCTCTAAATCAAGGGGGGTTACTATCATAACTGGTAATCTTGTACAATTTATTGTTTCAAGTGAACGTAAAGAATCTGCAGAGTCGTTATACAATTGAGGTGGGTGAACTGCTACATCTAGTTGTCCTGGCATCAATGTATACACCAAATTGGGATGATCCCTCCTTTTTTACTAGGTTCTCAGTTACCTGACTTCTCACAACACTACCTCATAATAGGTGGAGACACTAACTGTGGACTATCCTCACTGGACTGGAGTGTGACTGGATGGCTGGCTCTTACTAAATCAGCTCAGTCAATTCAAAGTTTCTTGGACTCTTGAGGGGCGGTTAACGTGTGGCGTTCTTGTAAACCTACTTCGAGGCCATACTTGTTCTATTCTTCAGTTTCTCAGTGGCCTAGTGGTAGAGTGTCCGCCCTGAAACTGGGAGATCAGGGTTCGATTCCTGGTCGGGTCATACCAAAGACTTTGAAAAAATGGGACCCAATGCCTCCTTGCTTGACACTCAGCATTAAGGGGTTGGACTGGGGGGTTAAACCACCAAATAGTTCCTGAGCGTGGCTGTGTCTGCTGCTCACCGCTCCCCCAGGGGATGGGTCAAATGCGGAGAACAAATTTCGCACACACACCTGTGTGTGTGACAACTAATGGGACTTTAACTTTAACTTTATAAAACCTTTTTCTGAATTGATTTTTTGCGCATTCTAGAATTTTGCGTATAGTGAGGGACTGTCTATGGCGCCATTGTTGTTTCAGATTTTAATCCCAGTTTTTACAAAAGGCCACGCCTGCCAAACTGGCAGATGTAGGAGTGTCTCACAGAGGGCATTTTTAACCACGTAGGACAGGGCTGTTCAATTCAGGGCCTGGAGGGCTGGTATCCAGTCCCCTTAAAAGGTTTCTCTAGTCCAACACACTAGATTCAGTGGATGAGTCACCTGTGCAGTAGGGCTGGGCAAAACGATTATTTTTGTAATCGATTAATCTAGCGATTATTTTTTCGATGCATCGATTAATCTAACGATTAATTTGTTAATTTGATTAGATTAAATTATTGATTATTTCCCAATTATTTGACTTGTATAGCAGTTTGATTATTACTAATTTATGTATCTCAATGAAATAAATGCAAATTTCTTCATTTGAACACATTTTAATTAAAAAATTCAAAAATAAAGTTGTTGTAATAGTAGTACAATCTTACGTTAGAGATAACATTTAACAAAAAATCATATGTTGTGCAAACTATTCATATAAATCAAGGAAAATTATAACAACAAATATATATAAATAGCAGCAATGGTGTCTTTTAACAAACAAAATCTAACATAAGTAACCTAAGTAGGACTCTGTGACTAGACTTGTCCAAGCATCAGTGGTAAAGGAGATTTTGGATGAGGCCTTTTTTAGTTCGTTCCTTAGTTTCTCAACTGAAGTTTGATGCTTTCTCTCCATCATGCTTGTAAAATGGCGCCTAGAAGGCAGAGTGTAACCTGGTTGAAAAGTGGTCAGCATTTCTTTGAATCCTTCACCCTCAACCACAGCAAGTGGTCTCATGTCTTTCAGAATCATAAATAGGACGCTTTCAGTAAGTACAGCCACCTCCTGGGGGGTGCAGGGCGTTCTTTTCTGACAGTAGTCCTCCAGACTTTTCTGTTTGTTCCTGAAAACATAAATCACACAGACAACACACAGATGAATTAAAATTATTACAAAATATTTATGTAGAAAGCATAATATCAAAATAATAATTTGAAGATCTGTAATTCAGTGTTTTCTCAAAATATTTAATCGATAAGATTTGTTTAAAAAGAGGTTTTTAACACAAAATGCTGCACGTTTTTGTAGTCATTAGATGGTGCAACTTAGATCTATAAGATCAACAAGCTAACGTTCAAACAGGATGAGGCATTAAACTTGACAATCAAGAGTCCGTTGTCATTTTGCTTTTGCAAGCACTTCAACAATATTGTAATAATGTCCATGACGGCTACATTTAGCAGGTGATACATTGTCTTTGTTAACATTTTTACTGCGGACAATTAGCGTTGTCCCACATTTTCAGCTCTGGCCGATTCTCATAATCAGCACGTGCGCATTCCGACTCATTTGGCCATCATGAGCCACAAATAAAAACCAACAAAACAGATAACAGCTGCTGCTATATGTTACTGCTAAGCAGCGTGGCAGCAGTGGGTCTGCTTGTGTGTGTGAGTTAGTGCATGGCTACGTGGGAGTGTTTGGATGTTATAAAACAGCGTTAGTAAAAAAAAAAAGTTGAAAACTTACGGTGTTTTTTCGTTTGCCGAAGCTGCTCCTGGATGCCTTCGTTTGAGGTGCTGGTGCATAGTCGTCGTGCTTTTATGATAGGCCATTTCCACTTTACACAGCCAGCAAACGACTGAATTGCTTCCTTTTCCGTTAAAATAGTCCCATACCTTTGAACTGCGAGTTCGGGTTGAGTGATTTAAGTTGACTGCCCCGCTCATGTTGCCACTACTCGCCGCTGCCATGTTTGTTTTTGAACGTGATGACGCATCGACGCAAATTATTTGCGTCGACGTATTTTACGTGTCGACGTAATCGATTACGTCGACGCGTCGTCCCGCCCCTACTGTGCAGCAGCTCATCAGGCTCTGCAGAAGGCTGTTAATCACCTGCTGATTGAAATCAGCTGTGTTGAAGCAGGGTTAAAACTAAAACGTGCTGGATAGCAGCCCTTCAGGCCCGAAGTTGAATAGCCCTGATGTAGGACAATGTCCTTGTGGGCTTCATATGTGTATCCATGTTTGGGTGTTGCAGTGACCTCTGACCTTTACATATTCTACATATTTTTTGTGACAATCTGTTTAAATAATTTGAAAAAAGAACCAATGTGATTTTCTGCAAAATTCAGAAAATGAGCATTAGACGGTCCCTTTGCTTGGAAAAATAAACCAACAGACAATGAGAAAATTATTACAGATCATCATATAATTATTATGAAACACTAGAAACTGAACACAAATGAAAACATTTACCAATACTATAATGATTCATGGGGGGTTATTGTGATTGCTAGGGATGTAAGAAAATATCGATATGGCAATATATCGTGATATTGTTTCCTGCAATATTATATCGATATTCAAAAGCTGTGTATCGAATTTTGGGAAGAATTCACATGCAAACATTTGTGTATTTTCATTTCCTTTGGTGCAATTCAAACGCCAACTTCTAGCTGGCAGCAGTGTGCAGTGGGCTTTGTTTCCACTATTGAAATGTACATCTCTTTACTTTGGTTCAGATACATCACGATTTGTTAAACTACTCTAATCAACTGCTATTGAGCACAAAAATCACAATAATTAGAAAAGATCTTAAATTACTTTGTGTTTGTATTACAGCTGCCTTAAGCTTCTGTTCTGCTGCGTACCAGAAGAAGCCCTCCTTTAGGCAGCTGCTGCAGAAACCGACAAAGACTCTTTGTGGATTATTGGGGAAAAAATGTCCATGTCACAAAATCAGCGCAAATTAACAACAGTCTGCTATTTGTGGTTTTCAGGAAGTGAATTTTATTTTGGAAAGTTAAAGTGACAGTTTGTATTTTTCCTAGCGATAGGGGGCAGTAGATACCTAAATCGTTGCAAGCAAGCTGTATTTTTATGTTGGAGTAAGTCCTTACCAACGGATGCCGATTAGGGTCAAAAAGCCCCAAGGAGTGCAAACTTCAACAAAATGACAAGCATATCAAGATGGTGGAATAAGCAGTTGTGTATGCTGTTGCTGTCCCTTATGGTAATTGGAAAAGTCGACCTTTTGGTTTAATTTCACCGTCTTTAGCTTTAATTTTTCTTAAATAGTTTTTGAAAAAGATATTTTCAGCTTTTGAGTTTTTTTCTGTCTACAAAGTTCCTCTGTTTACAAATTATGCCTCCAAAGAGGTTCCTAACTAAAGATCTGCAGAAAGGCACTGATGAGGCTGCTGACGTGTCAACCAGCGAGCTCTGCATGGTGTCTTTAGAAGCTACTCTTCAAAAGTTTTTTTCTGAAGCTGAACTACGCTGAAAAGAGTGCTTTGATCGGGTGGAGTGCCATCTTGTCGGCATTAATTCCTCATTACAGAAGCTTGAGACAGAGCTCGAGTTTCAGAAACAGATGACCTCTTCACTTCAGGCTCAGATCAAATGGGTGGAGGACTCGTCTGCAGCCTCTAATGTGGATTTGACGAAAATCAAGAACAAACTAACGTTCATTGAAGATCAAAATAGGTGAAATAACATTCAGATCTTTAACTTGAAAGAAGGGATAGAGCTTGATCATGCTTTATCCTCAGGGTATCCGCGGGTCCTTAAAAAGTCTTAAAAAGTCTTAAATTTGCTTTTCCAAATTTAAGGCCTTAAAAGTCCTTAAAAATGACAAATAATCCTTAAATACAGTTTCCAAAGGTCTTAAATTACCAAAGACCCAATAAACAAGATTATTTTATTCTATAAAATGTTCGTGAATTTATAGTTAGTGTTCAGCTTTTTTTGTGTGTGATATTGGCGTAAGCGGAAACGTACACATTCAGTTGGGGGGGGGGGGCTATTTTTAGATGAGCACTTTAGCTGGTTAAGCTAGCGGGAGTTTGCGCCATGGGGAAGTGCAAGTTTAATGTTAACTGGATGGCTAATCCCACGTTCGCGACGTGGTTAGCGCCGGTTCCGGGCAATAACTGCGAGGCCCGCTGTACTCTGTGCAAAAAGCTCTTTAAACTCGGTTCCATGGGAGTTAAAGCTGTGGAGTCGCATATGCACAGCGAGAAGCACAAAGCCGCAGCCAAAACCCGCGAACAGACGAATGCAATTTCTCAGTTCTGCACCGTGTCACCGGTTTCCCCGGCTTCAGAATCTCCGAACTCAGCAGCGACCGCATCAGCATCGGACCTCAGGGGGATTTTTGGATCCACTGCAACTCTTCAGGCAGAGGTGCTGTGGTGCCTGCACAGCGTAACAAGACACCAATCTTACGGCGCTAATGAGGGAGTCGGAGATATATTTAGAGCTGTTTCCCGACTCAGAAATTGCTAAAAACTTTACGTGTGGTAAAGACAAAACAGCATATGTAGTCAAATTTGGTTTGGCTCCCCACATCATCAAACTCCTTATGGCCGATGTCAACAGAGGCAGTTTTACTTTGATGTTTGATGAAACCCTCAACCAGATAACCAAAACAAAGCAAATGGATCTGCATGTTCGTTACTGGAAAGAGGATCAAGTCCAGTCCAGGTACCTAGGATCACAGTTCATGGGCCATGGAACAGCTAAGGATTTACTACACCACTTTAAAGTAAGTAACAAGCCAACACTAGTAAAACACATGTAGCCAATGTTGTCAGAAAATTATGGGTAATTATTGCAATTGTGTTGCTGTAATCCATAAATGGGAATACATTTTATTTTTCAACTAGAATTTTTTTTTATTTGAAAAAAATAATTCAATAATATGACTTTTTCAGTGGAGCAGTTCAAAGTTTTTCTTGTTTTGATACATTGCCCAGCCTAATGCTCAGTTTTTTCCTCAGGAATGCTCTCAGCAGCTGGATTTGAAAAAGCTGCTTTCAGTCTCCATGGATGGGCCCAATGTAAACTGGAAGTTTTTGGAGTTGCTTCAAGAAGAACTGCGTGAGCAGTATGAGGGGAGACAGCTGATTGTGGTTGGGAGCTGTGGCCTTCACACTCTACATAATGCCTGCAAAGGTGGTTTCTCTGTGTGGCGGCTAGAGAAAGTTTTGAAAGCCATGCATGTTCTCTTCCATAATGTGCCAGCTAGGAGAGAGGACTTCATAACTTTGACAGCTTCTGCAAAGTTTCCACTTGCATTCTGTAGCCACAGATGGCTTGAAAACTTACCAGTAGCAGAGAGAGCCTTGGAGATGTGGGCATCTTTGACCATGTACCTGGATGCAGTCAGAACGAGGAAGCTACCAAATCCAGGAACTGCATCTTTTGACACACTTGAAACTGCTCAGAAAGACCCCCTTATCCTTGCAAAGCTACATTTCTACATTGCTGTTACCAGGACTTTCGCTCCTTTCTTGACAAGATATCAAACTGATGAACCAGTGATGCCATTCTTGGCCACAGACTTGGCAGAGTTGATGAAGGTAATAACATCCTAACACCAGACAGTTTGATGTTGCAAATTTATGTTGATTTGTATAATTCTGTATGCTTGTCAACATATTTATGCATACACTGTCCTCTTTTTACTGTTTTACATTTGAAAATGAATAATAGTCACATATGATTTAAAAAAAATATATGTATATTTGTGTTGTGTTTAGATTTGTCAAAAAAAAATTTACCCATTTTGTTTTGTTTTTCTCAGAGTGTGCTAAGGCGTTTTGTCAAGAGAGAAATCCTGAAGGATATCAGTCCACTGCAGCTGGTCAAACTGGATGTTGGTGACAAGAATAACTGGGTCCCACTGCAAGATGTCACCCTAGGTTTGGGTGCAGAGTCAGTTCTTAAGGTAATGTTCCACCTTTAACCCTGCCACTGTCTTTATGGGTGACCCCGTGAGGAAAGTTGACCATTGAGCAGGATTGATGGTTTATCCCTTGAGGTCCACGTGGCAGGGGTGAGGTGGTGCTCACTCCTCACCCCTGCCACATGGACCCAAGGGATAAACCATCAACCCTGCTCAATGGTCAACTTTCCTTGCGGGGTCACACCCATTAGGATAGTGGGAGGGTTAATTCAATAGTGATGAATATTGTTGGCTGTTATAATGGGTAACTTGGTCTTATTACATTCCATTCTGTCAGGAACTTCAGCAACAAAAAAAGATAGGGGAGCTTACTGTCCTGGAGTTCAGGAAAGACTGCATCAAGATGCTGTCCACCATCATTCAGAAAGTGCAAGACAAGAGTCCATTAAAGTACCCCCCTGTTAGGCAGGCTGCCTGTTTGGATCCCAGGAGGATGTATTCTGACCCAGACTGGTGCCAGAAAAACATGACTAACCTGGTGCAGAGGTTTCTGCAAAACCAGCAGTTATCAGGAGGTGTCTCTGCTGGTAGGAGAGAATACAGCAGTTCAGTTTGTTTATGTAAAAATATATGAAGAAAATTAATTTTGCAGATACATGTTAAATATATCAGACATAAGATGCAATCAGTCTCACAAAAACTCTTGCTTGCAGCTTTAATGTATACAATCAAAATACATTAAGTCATTTTTTTATCACTGTTTTTTTGCAGGTGATGTAATTGTCCAGCAGTTTACTGAGGTCTTATCAGTTGGAGCGAGAAGTGAGACCTTTCTCTCCTACAGACCCACAGAGTGTAGACTGGATGTATTTCTCAATGGCGTCCTGAGCCAATGCTATCAGGAGCTATTGGAGTTTAGCAAGAAACTACTACTTCTGTCCCATGGACAAGCAACAGTGGAGAGAGGATTCTCTGTAAACAAAGAGGTGGAGACCTACAATATGCAGGAAGACACAATGATTGCTCAGCGACTGGTCTGTGATTATGTCACTGTCTCTGGGGGGGTCTTCAATGTCCCTATGTCAAAGGAGCTACTTGCGTCGGCTGCATCAGCAAGGTCCAGATACAGAGTGCATCTAGATGAGCAAAAGAGGAAGAAAATCACTGATCGCGAGGCACAGAAGCGAAAATCTGCAGAAGAAGCCATTGAGGAGCTTAGGAAAAAGAAGCAAATTCTGCTGCAAGTGTCCAACAGCCTACATAGAGATGCTGATAAACTTGCAGAAGATGCTGAAGGGAAGAGTGGAAGCTTGATGGCCCAGCTCATCACAAAGTCAAACACGCTGAGGAAGAGATACAGAGAAAAAATGTATGAACTAGAACAGGTGGAAACTGAACTGAAGACCAAGACTGAAGAACTCAGATCTATTCCATAACTGAGAAAAGAGAAGGACCATTTACTTATATTTAGTATTCAATACATGGTACTTGTATTCATTTTACACATTCATGTAAACTCAGTTTATTTAAATACGGATATTCACAGTATTTAACTCAGAGTTGTTAGTACTGCATTTTGTTTTTGGAAAATATATGCACAGATTCTCTTATCTCGATGTTTGTGTTATTTTTCATCACGTTCAGTTCCAATAAAGGTTTGGCCAGAACTATTTGTAAGGTCGTACTCGTCACATTATGTTTTTTAGTCTTGAATGTAAGGTCTTAAATTTGGTCAAAGTGGCCTTAAAAAAGGTCTTAAAAAGTCTTAAATTTGGCTCCCTTAAACCTGCAGATACCCTGTATCCTACCTGTCAAGTGCTCTCCTGGTTTGGTTTCTTGAGCTGATGTCGTCTCCACTAGAAATGGTGCGGGCGCGCCGGATTGGTCCCGGCAACGGCTGGCTTTCGCCTCGAACCATGCTGGTCAGTTTTCTCCGATCCGCTGACAGAGATGGGATTCTTGCTCTATCCAGGGAATCGCAGGTGATGGTCGATGGGAAGATTATTCGTTTCTCTGCGAACTACAGCGATGACACAGCGCGTCACAGACGCCGCAGTTTTCCGGTGCTAAATCGGGCTCATGCCCTTGGGATGAAGGCTTTCCTGCTGTATCCGGCCAACATCAAGTTGATCAATGGCTCTGATCAACTTTTTCCCAGACCCCTCTGAGGCAGAAACACATCTGAACTCCTTGGATCCAGCTGTTAATGCCACTGAGGTAACTCGAGACTCCTTGGGTTAAAACTTGCTAGCCCTTGGATTGCTTTGAGGTCGGTTGTCTTTTCATCCTCATTTTCTTTTTTATTGACCATCTGTTTTTGTCTGACCAGTTATAGTTGAACTTCTTGTTTAAGGGTCTTTTTTCTTTTAGTCTTTAAAATACCAAAATTTGTCCATAACTTCTTATATTTTGTCTGTTTGACGTCATCTTTTTAAATATATTAGATCAGATGACACTCAGTACTCAAATAGCCTTCTAATCAGATACTTTTTTACCTTTACTTGAGTAATAAACCCTATATAAGGAAAATATTGTCCTCTGTTTGTGTCCTTCCAGTGAGCTTTGCAGATTTGGGAAAATGTCATCAGGCAGTAATCATTTTTAAATTCATAATGATTCTCGAAGAGAGACCAAGTCTTATCTGCCCCTGGGAGCCCCGTAATGCATAGCGTCATTTCAGTATGGGGGTGTCCGTGACACGGTTTATATGCAGGTAGCGGCGCTGCGGCTGCTTTATATAGCGACTCGTTGCATTCTCCCTCAACCCAAATCCTCGGATCACGCATTTTAGCTAAAACGCTAACGTTAACTTGCCTTGCGTTGACTGTAGAATTGTGGGTGATGGTCACGCAGATGAAGCGTTGCTGCCTTTCACAGACACCTTTTCCTGCACGTGCTGCAAACAGGATAGCCGTCTTCTATCAACTGTTCCTCGGCATTCTTCAAATATCCAAAAAATGCCCATACTTTCGACTTTGTCTTTGAGGGATAATAAATGTCCTGAGCACTGCCGTCTCCTCCTTTGGCCATTATTTCAGCTTTAGCGTCAAGAAAGTTTTGGTTGTAAACAACAAAGTGCGCATGTGCCTCCTGCAACTTCAGCAGATTATGCGGTGGCTGGTAAGGGTCACCGCGCCTACACCACAGCCACGGTAATCCACCAAGATAATATATTTTTTTAAAGCAAGACTTATTATTATTGTCAACTTTTTTTTTACAGGGGTTTACCGCTACACCGTTTACCGTGACAACCCTATTCCAAGGTCATTGTTCCGATTGTGAAACCGCTACACTTTGAAGCTTTGTTTATTGAGGTTACTTTTCATGTTAACAAGTCGCTCATAATTGGGAATATTTATAGGCCACCTTCATCACCTAAAAAGGAATTTTTGAAAAATATGATTGCTATGGTTTATTCTTTAGGTAACACTAAATAATTTATCTTGTTGGGAGATTTTTAGCCTAAATTGGCTTGATCATTCAACCCTTGCTGATCGTAACCTCCTGAACTGCTCAAACTTCACTCAACTGATTACTGCTCCTACTAGAGTAGTTTCTAATTGTTCCTCTCTCATTGATTGGATTCTGGTGACTCACCCAAATAGAGTAGTTGATTCTGGAGTTTTAGATGACTGCTTTAGTGATCATTCTGTTGTTTATTGTACATGGAAAATTTCTATCCCACATAAACCTTCCAAGATCATTAGGATACGTAATCTTCATGTTTTTAATGTTGAGCTTTATCTGCACGAACTGCAGTTGATTAGCTGGGATAGGTTTTTATTAATACCTGATATTGATGATGCCTGGACATTTTTTTTACTCTGAGTTTCTTGCTGTGCTTGATAAACATGCTCCTTGGATTAGTGTGAAATTCGGAGGTAATCCTCTAATCCAATCCAATCCAGTTTATTTATAAAGCACTTTACAAGACCCAGCACAGGAACAAAGTGCTGTACAGAAAGTACATTAAAACAATTGACTAGAAAGAAAACAGCAAAGATAAATAAAACACATGATACATAAAATTAAACTAGCCCTATATTAAAAATAAAAACTTGATAAAACTTGATAAAACCGCATTTGAATCACCTAAAACAGCTAAAATAAAATAAAAAATAGAAACCAACATCTCACAAGGTATTAAAAGCCAGGGTAAAGAGGTGTGTTTTCAGGAGTGCCTTAAAAGCAGATAAGGAACTGGCCTGTCTTATCTCTAAAGGAAGTTCGTTCCACAGTTTTGGGGCTGCAACAGCAAAAGCACGATCTCCTCTAAATTTACGCTCAGTCCTGGGTACAATCAGGAGCAGCTGATCAGCAGACCTGAGAGAGCGGGAGGGAGTGTAAGGCTGTATCAGATCAGAGAGATAAGAGGGGGCAAGGCCATGAAGACCTTTAAAAGCAAATAAAAGAATTTTAAAATGAATCCTAAAAGAAATGGGCAGCCAGTGAAGTGAAGCTAAAACAGGGGAAATGTGCTCAAACTTTCGAGTGCCAGTTAAAAGACGAGCTGTGGCATTTTGCACTCTCTGTAGCTGACTAATACATGATGCACTGACCCCAATGTAGAGTGCGTTACAGTAATCCAGCCGAGTGGTTACAAAGGCGTGGATCACTGTCTCAAAGTGCTGCCGTGAAAGAATTACCTATCTACCATCGATTAATACCGTAGTTATCTCATATCCCTTTTCAAACAGCGTGATAAAGCTTGGAAAACCGCTAAACGTACTAAACGTCACATTGACTGGTGTGAATTTAAAAAACTGAGAAATTATTGTACTACTCAAACCAGGAATGCCAAAGAAGACTTCTACGGGAACAGCTTGAATACGGGTTTCAATAATCCTAAGAACTTCTGGAGAACGGTTAATAATTTATGTGGAAAATCTAATACTACAGTATCTAATATGAGAGTTGATAATAGCCTTACAAATATTCCTGCCAAAATTGCAGAAGCATTTAGTCAGCATTCTGCCAACATTCCCCAGCTGCCTTCCTCATCTGCCATAAGTAACTGCCTCTTGCCCCAAAGCTGTTCCAGTTCATTTTCTTTCTTTTTTTTTTCAATTTCTCCTAATGATGTTTCACAGATACTAAAAACACTTACTCTAAAGCTTTGGGACCAGATGGCATAGAGTCTAGGTTTATTAAATTAGCCTCTGATATTCTGGCTTATCCTCTTTCCATTCTTTTTAATTTGTCATTTGCTACTTGCTTGATCCCAAAGGAATGGAAATGCACAAAGATTTTTCCGTTATTCCAGGGTGGTGACTCCTGTGAGCTAAATAATTATTGCAATAACCAATATTGATGTGAAATTTTTTGACAAACTAGTATTTAATAAGCTCTCTAATTATCTAGATGAAAACAACTTACTATCTCCTTTCCAATCAGGGTTTAGAAAACATTTCTCGACCACCACTGCGCTGTTAAAATTAACTAATGATATATACTCTGGATTTGACAACAGCTTAGCGACAGCCGCCATTTTTCTTGACCTGGCAAAGGCTTTTGATATGGTGGATCATTATCTGCTTTTGGATAAATTAATATTTATTTTAATTTTCCTTCATACTTAACTACCTTACTTGTACCATTTAGATCTCATTACCACATTTGCAGAATGTGTCATGTTTCATTCGTCATCTCTTTCGCTAAATCGGAGTCAGGAATGCTGGCTTTTTCTGTCAAAGCACCAAGAGACTGGAACAATTTGCCTGTTTTTCTAAGAATCATCACTACAATTCGTCATATTAATATCTCTTTGTATGAATGTTTAATACCCATTTGTAACTGTGATTTTTCACTTTTATCTTTCTTTTGTGTTTATCTTTTTATTCATTATTTTTATTTTCATTAATAATATAATATTTGTGTATTTTTTTTTAATTATTTTTATTATTACTATTGTGGTTTCAATGTGTGGCATTGAAATACTGTTTGCTATCTTGGTTTACTATTTGTTTTGATTTGTATAGAGGATCCACTTGGAAATGAGATGGTTCATCTCAAGTGGTTTATCCTCTCAAAATATAAGTTAATAAATAAATAAATAAATATCAGACTCCCTTTCATCACTGGCAACGAGTGAAGAGGTAAATGTGTAAAACAATGTTTATGAATGGTGAAATTTCGGAAGTGCTTGTTACAAATCAGCAGATGCATTTTGTCCTCAAGGGCTCCCATAGAAGGAAACATGGCATCTAGTATGGCGTTGCCCAGAGACGTAGACCTACTCCCGTGTATTTTAGACCTAATTTTTATGGTTATATATTACAACATCGCCAATATTTTTCAACAACTGAGCATCATTTAATTCATTTTCAACAACATTTTTGATGGATATTTATAGAGATTAAGAGTAAAAACTACACATTGCCACTTTAAGAGAAGGGGCATGCCGGTTATAATGTCCTGCGTTTTATTTTATTTATTTTTTGTTGGAGATTAATAAAACATGTCAGTAATGTCTGACCATCTGACATGCTTTGGCAAACACTGTAGTCCTCTCAGCTTGAACTTTATCATCCCACGCTTGCGACTGGTGTACCGCGCTTTAATTCTCTGCTTCTTTCAGATAAAAGTTTTGTTGAATTTATGAAGAATAAAATGTAATTTTTTATTGAGATCAGCTAGGGCTGGAATCGAAAATTTATCGTTACCAAAATTTCTGACTGTTATTGAGATAATTTTCCCATGTGTGTGTGTGTGTAGGTTGGCAATGTTCATGTCCCTTAAAGAAGCTGTACCACTTGAGTCCTGTAAAAATGAGATTCTTCGTAATACTTGTGACAGCCCCATCTAGTAGACAACTTTTGTTTCTGCGCATACCTGTAGTTATCCATTTATTGTTACCAAGGTGAAATCGTCAATATCCGTGATATTAATTTTAGGCCATTTCGCCCAGCCCTAAAAACTCAGGAAATTCTGTTTTATATGATCTTTAAGTCCTTGAAAGATTATCTGAAGGGACAAATAATTTCTTATTGTGCGAATGAGATACGTAAAAAAAGGTGAAAGGCTGAAATTATGGACCTTAGCCCTCCCCTTCACCGAAAATCGCTAGGTGCTTCAAACGGAATTTAATATTTTGTCCACTCAACAGGCCTTATATGCAATTTCTAATGCTACATTTCTGTTTAAAGAGCTGTACACCCCAGCTTCACCCATCAAAAATTTGATGCAGCAGTTTTCTCCCTAGATACTGAGAAGGCATTTGAGCAGGTGGAGTGTGACCTTGTTGGGCTTGTGTTATCTGGGAGAAGTCAGCTAGCGGTAAAACTACCCTCAGACGACAGGATTTTGGAATCTTACTTCCTGATAATTGGACATCTCGCCTCGTATTAGATGACAAAAACACGACTCTACCACTGACTTGCAACGTGGATGTTTCATCTCCACCAGTGACATCTCTGCATTGGGGCCAGACCCCACCAAATGGCACTGTGGAGCTCTACGTTTGCTTGTAATAATCAATGGAACAGAATGGTTTGTTTTTAGAGCAATATTGTATAAAAAGCCATTTTGTCACCAAGAAGTTTCTCTTAAAAACATTTGTGTGTTTATATCTTATGCTTTTGCCAGGATACTATCCAGCTCAATGGATTAAATCTTCTTGAAAAACCTGAGAAGGAGCAGTTTATGTGCCAGCCCATCAGCGTCTGTTTTAAACAATCACAGTGCGCATGCTCAAATCATTCTCAATGGTAAACCATAGAGACTCCAGCCACAAGCTCAGATCATCCAGTCAATAGATGAGAAAAGCACACATGGGCTTATGTTTGTTCTGTGGGCAGCTCCAGCCATGTGGGTTATGATGGTTAGCTAATAAGAAGCAACAGAATTAACAAGATAACTTTGCCACTTGAACAAAAATTAGAGATGAAACCAGAGAGCTTTGACTAATATTGCCAAAGGACAACATTGGCACTGAAAATAGGGAGAGGAGGCTGTCGTGATCGGAGGAGGTGTGGGGGCAGCACCGGCTGGAAATATTCCACCAGTTGGGGATTGCTGAATGAAACTTTTAAAATTATTGGACTTTAACTGAGGAGTTATTGAAATGTTTCGCAAGATGAAAGATCAACGTTTAAGAGCTAAACACCAGCGGTGACGCTTTATTTGCAATACCGTGTTTACTCACTTTTGCTATTTTATTTGGCTCATTTAAAACACACGCATGCACGTTTGCATTTATGCTGTTGTGTTGAGTTGATGTGCTCCACCTAACTTATCTTGCCAGAGATATCACTGATCTCTCCACAAATATCACAAGCCTGGAGAAGCTGTTAAAAATGTTTAAAAAATTCTCATGTTATCGAAACCAAAATGTATAAAATTCACCTTGTTTTATTGTATTTGTCTTTAGTAGTCATTCTGGCTATTTTATATTTTCAGTGTTTTTGGTTAAAAAAAATGTTTTAACATGTAATTTAGTCGATTATTTGTGAATAATCTTTGCTTTTAGTTTGCAGTACCACTCTATGGGTTGGACAGTTGGACAAGAAAACTCAGCAGTCAGATGTAATGTCTCTTCTGGAAGAGTTCGGTCAGATTGAGTCTATTAATGTGAGTTTATTCATTTTTACGCCAAACATTCTCTTTACTCGAGTCCCCTCAAAGTTGATATTTGTTTTCCCTTCTGACTTTGTGGTCTAGATGATTCCTCCGAGGGGTTGTGCCTATATTGTTATGGTTCACAGACAAGATGCTTATACAGCTTTGAGGAAACTCAGCAGAGGGTCTTACAAAGTCAACCAGAAACCTGTTAAGGTTTGTATTATTTTTTCTTTGTCCAGATTGCTTGTTTTTACAGTTTATTTACTTTTTTATAACTCATTATTCCTAAATTATATAATTTCTACACCTTTTTTCCTTAGATTGCTTGGGCATTAAACAGAGGTATTAAACCAGCACACAAAAAGTTTTGGGATGTGGAGCAGGGAGTTACTTACATTCCCTGGGGCAAAGTTAAAGTTGATGAGTTGGAGACCTTTAAGGAAGGAGGTATACTGGATCTAGAAACTCTAAATCCAGGTAAGTGCATGTTTCTTTTGCACAAGCTTAATTTACTGCAGGGCTGTAAATTTGTTTTCTTACTCTGCTTTTATGTTGTTGTTGGTCTAGAGTGGAATATCGCTAGGGACTGCAACAACCAGGCAGCTGTAAACGGACCAGCGGAAATGGTACCAGATGTGACTGTCGCTGCTCATGTTCAGGTAATGCTAATGCAGTCCTTAAATACATTATTTTTAATATCAAACGTTTTGGTTTATTAGCCTTGATTAGCAATTAATTATTTAACCAACTTTCTTTTCAAGGCAGTAGGAAAAATAAACTGCTATTGCAAACAAGTGGAGGAGCCTAACCGAATGAATTTTTTTTGATCAGTTTGACTGTTTATGAGCAAATTTACACAAACACACATGACTGTATTTCTGCTCTACAGCATGAGATAAAATAATGAGGCTTGTTGCTTTGTCTTCACACTAAGGTTGGGCATTTGAATTTATCGACCATCGGCGAAAGTCTGAGACATTTGCCAATTGTGTTTTAAGAAATTGTTTTATGCATATGAATTAAGCCTAGCTTATACTTCTTCGTCAGCACGTTTGCACTCACACACACACACACACACACACACACACACACACACACACACACACGTATTAACGTAGACGATACTTTATTCATTTTTATCTCCACTCTATATAGTTATGACTATTCTAGGTTTTAGCATTTTTAAGAGGCTTCAACAAACATTTAAAGCTAATTTGTTTTCCAAATTTGCTGTTGCAGCTTTAATACAGCCTATAAAAACAAAAAAAAAATCAAATGACGACAAACATCTCCCTTTCTAAGAAAGTTGGATCTTAAAATAAAAGGCAGTTCACCCTTACAAATCAACACTTCAATTGTTGGTAGGTGATGCACAAATTTTCCACTGGGCACAGAAGTGAGGTAGTGGCTGGTTGGAATGGGCATAGAATTTCATTGCAATTTGACATCCCTCTTAAAGCATCTGTTCCTCCCAGGCACCCGATCCAGTTGTTTGAGCTTTGGTCTCCACCAACCTTCACAATGCACTCTGAAATTTACATCCTCTTCTGACCCTTGTTGTAACACTATAATTGCTTTTCTTAAACTCAGAAATGTCAAATCATGTTTAACTCACCATTCAGACCTTCATATCATTGGCAGAACAGAGCCACTTTGAACAAAATGTTTTTTTTCCATTCACAAGAGTCCAGTTAATGTCCTTCAATGGCCACAAGTATTATGTCTTCAATCCAACATATTTTACAGCTGAAAATATTTCCTTTAGATGTCTCCTTCACTTCATTGCCTCTGCATCATCATATTATATTTCAAATATAATCAACAGGTTTCGGACCCAATAAGTAAAGGGTGACCCCCTCGGCTGAGGTCAAATTGTTTTTGGCCGATAGGTCAGAGGTGCCGTCCCCATCCTCATGGATACAGCTCAAACCAGTTGTGGCACAATATATTGTTGAGTGATGCATCAAATAGTCAGTGAAATTCAGAAAACAACAAAATGTCATGTGAAATGGTAAATAGCCAAATAGCACCTTCTAGACTTCCACTACTCCCCAAGGTGCTATACAACATATCAGTCGTTCACCCATTCACACACACATTCACACACTGGTGGTGAAGAGCTACAATGTAGCCCAGGCTTACATGGGGCTCATTGACAGAAGCAAGGCTGCTGTACACAGGCACCACTGGTCCCTCCGACCACCACCAGGAGGCACGGAGGTTGAAGTGTCTTGCTCAAGGACACAATAACTGCAGAAGACTTAGCAGGACATGAACCTGCAACCCTCCAGTTACGGCGCATGCTACTGTCGCCCCATGTCACAAACTGAGTAAGACTGATTGTAATTGGTGGATTGCCATGTGTAGTGTGTGTCAGGCTCACAAAATGTCTAAGCGTGCAAATATATCACCCATGTTTTTTGGGACTGACGAATATCGCTCGGAAAACTTTTCGATATCGTCTAATCTTGCTTCTCCCAACAAGTGGTGTATTAAGTTTTCAAAAATTTCTGAAAGCTAGCCATTCCTTTGAAGTTTCTTGAAAAGTATTAAAATAAAATATATTAGCCTTTTAGGATAAATACGGTTCTTTGGTGTGAAATAGCATAAATATATATTTATCATTGATACACCATAAAGGCTTGGCCTAATTATCATTTTTTACCTTTTTAATTTTCATAATCATTTATCTTCAGTTGAATTGCTGTGTCATATGGTTTATCTAGCGGAGCTGTTGTTGTTGCCATAGTGCTGTGCTAAATATTACATTATACCAGGACCCTCGGTTCACAAAAAGAGAAAATACAGTTAATTTCCTTTTGCATCAAATCGGATAGGCTCCTCTGCTTGTTTTCAGCAGTTTTTATTCTTTAATTTATTCTTTCTTTATTTGCAAAGTTTTTGCATCTCCCTCAACCTTGTACTGTTTCATTTAACATATTCAAATAAAACTGGGATTAAAAGACTTTAACCACTGTGGTATGTGTGCAGGAAAGCATTGCTGTTTTATTTTTTATTTTTATTTTTGTCTTCACTAACAAAATGATTCAGAATGTGTTGAGAGTGTATGGTTTTTGCATGTTCTTGGCCAAAGTAGGATCAATGAATAAAACTGTGGTTAAAATTTACAATGTACAGATGGTGAGCTTTCAGTAATTTTAATAAAATAAAACATGAAAATAGTATTTGTAAAAATAAAAAATAAGTAAAATATGTCTTAAGAAGTGGCCTATTTAAATTTAAAAATTTCAAATGACTCTGGCCTAGGCAAGCCTACTAAATAGTCCAAAGGGTAGCCTAAATAAAGTGGTCCATTGCAAACACATTAATTACCTAATGGGATTATTAATTTCACTTAAAAAAGAAAAAGTTCTTCACATTTTACGATCAGCTGCTGGTGGGACGTAAAGGTTCGTTTGGGAAGAGGATTGTTGGAGTAGGAGACAAGGTAAGCGGACAGAAACTTTACCCTTGCACCCCAGCTCATTTATAGTAGACAGGCCATTGGGTCCTTGAATTTTTTATGGATCTTTGTGACTGGGTGATAAATACCTATCAAAACAAGCTATGGTTTAATATTACTGACAAGGTAAACTGAAAAATATACGGAGAAATCCTTGTGGAGCAACATAACTACTTTGCCTACATAAGTGTCAAGTTTGGGGAAATTTTTTCAAAAGATTCTTTTGCATATTGAATTTCATTAGCTTGTTTTCTTACTTTCCACATGAAAGGAGTATTAAAGAGGACATATTATGCAAAACCCACCTTTTGCACACAATTTAGATTACATGTGGGTCTCTACTGTCTTTAAACACTCCAAACATGAAAAATAACATCCCGTCTGTGTTCTGTCGGTGTTTCGTTTGAGGAATGATGTGGCTAACACAAACTATAGAATAAACCCCCACCTGTCAACTCTGGAGGAAAAGCGGCTCTACTCCGAGCCCTTCTTGGTTATCGGAGCTTCTCACGTCATAGCAACCAATCGGATGGATGAGCGAGGCCAGCAACAGCTAGTTCTCAAGTAACAGAGCCCTGAAACGGCTCATTCTGGAAGGTACAGAAACTGGAGAATAAAACTGCTGAAATCACTTGATGTAAGAGGGATGCAGTGCAAAAAGCTTCACCAACATGTTTTGTATTGCCCATAGGACTATTATAACTTGAGAAAATTATTCATGTCTCCTTTAACATTTTCACATTGATTATTAAGCAGCTGTTTATACATTTATGTTAAGAATGGAGGTCAGGGCACTTGGTGAAGAATTTACTTTGGGAGGTGAATTGAAGAGTTTAAACTATAACTGCACACATATAAACATGAAACATATAAGTACATAAACATGATTGTTCAGATCTTTCGGAGTGGGTTCATGTGTTCTGTAGGTAGCTTTTTGAATGGCCTCAGTTTGGAGAAATATAATTAAATTCCAACACTAACATTTAGCCACAATGGGGCCAGGTACATGGAGAAATATCTTCATCTTGAAGCAGCTTTAACCGTTTGTTTTAGTACTTTTTACAATTTAAAATCCTTTTGATTTCAATAACTATTCACATTCTGTAATTTTGGCAGAAATATTAAAATTAACCAAGCATTGCCAATTTATCCCCAATTTAGTCTGTAAGTCCAAATGAATAACTGCATGGCTGTATGACATTTTTATATAATATTAGCATAAACTGCACTAGCTGTTAGATTTTATCAGTCTTGTTGGAAAAAAATCTGCTTCTAAACTGAGGGTCAAAGTTCAACCTGTAACAGAGAAGATGTTAACTGTTCATTACCTTTTCAAAGAAAGCCATTTCATAAGAACGGACCCGTCTGCTTATGATTCAGCAGTTCAGCTTGCTGCATTTTCTTTCAGTGAACCAGCATCTTTACTGAAACACTTTCATGTGGGGTGTGTGTGCCAGTATACGCAACATCAATGCCTTACTCTTGGTCAACTTCTACCATTTTAAATTTAAATGCCACTTTTTGGGTTTGGTAGAATTTTGGCCTGGCTCTAGAATTGAGATCCATTTCCCTGGAACGACAAGATGGACCCAAAGCTTTGACGCAAGTTTGTTTTCACAAATGGCAGCCAATTATTTCTGTGACACATCCTCTGTGTGCAGATGCTCGCATTGTTTATTTAAAAAGAAATTCTGGACATGGGACGAGATAAAAATCTGAATCTTGTTTGGAGGCGCTTCAGGTGAGTAGGTGGTTCAGGACGCATTTATACAGGGGAAGAAAAGTGGCCACATATAACTTAGATTGATTAGCGTGATTGACAAAATTTAGAGCTGACAAGACGGGATGCATGGTGACACTGAGCACATCCAGCCTGAAAACCAATATGATTGCAAACAGGCCAATTGTGTTTTTCTTAGCATAAGTGCAGAACAGTAGAGGATCAAAAAGGGTGCCTCTAGTGTTGTATTTTTCATCAATCTATGCTGGGATTTGTTTTGAGGCATTTGTTATCACACTGAAAATTTCCTGGCTCATGTTTATATTGGAAACTATCTTTTCTCTGAAATGAGCATGGTAACAACTTGCTTCTTAGATGATCAAATTCAGATTGATAATGGTCTGCATTGCGCGTTTGATTTGTTAATGAACTCTGACTTTGCTATTTGAAAGTTTCAGTCAGTCCCGAGAGCATCATAAAATTTAGAAGTTGAACCTGTACAAATTAAAGTTCATAAGCTTGTAGCTAAACGTTACTCTTTAAGATTATATTAACGATGTGAGGGATGAAAGGTCTTAAAGTAGAAATTTCACATTTGTGTAATTTACATTGACTTATATCATTGGAGTCACACACTTTTTTTTTTACATTGACCATCGTCTTTTAAGAAAAATAAACTAAACCCACGGTGTCAACATTTGTTGGTTTGCATAGTTCTTACTTTGCTGATGTATGTTTTAACAATTAGTCCTTTGAAAAAAAAAACACCATTATACAGTGTGGGGGAGTAGCAGTACACAGACTCGCTCCAGAAAAACAACATGGCACCTGATAATGGGATCTAGTGGCTTCACTACACTTGCCAACTGTAGATGGAAAAGGTGATTTGTCCAGTTACACATGAGGGGGGTGATTTACAAATTATTGGCGCAAAATGAAAATTACAATCTAAAGATACTGCATATCATTCATGTTGAATAAACAAATATGTAAAATTGTGTATAGTGAAGACTGAACTCCAGGTTTGTGTTTTATCTATAGATGTAGGCGATTTAAAAAACTGACAGAAAAGATGTAGGTGCTCTTAATCAGTCCTTTGCATATACTCGATTACACAAGTTTTAGGGCTTGGAAAATAGGAGGATCAAAGAAAGCAATGACCTTTCCCCAGAGACTCATCTGAAAATGAAAAAAGAATTATTTTCATGTAGCGATTTTATTGCAAGAGAAATAACAGTACAGGTAAAAATATTTTTTTTATTTAAAAAAATGTACTTTTAAGGAAAATATTTTTAAAATCCTTCAGTCTGTTTTATAAAATAAAAATGGTAATTGTGCGTGGATGGTAGGGACAGGAGAAGAGCTATTAATACGACTAGGTGAGATTTCACGTTTTTAAATGTTATTTTTTAGTGTTTTTAAGACATAACTAGTCTGAGGCCTGAAGAGAGTTCATAAACCATTACTTCTGTTATTCCATCAGTGAAAAAAACATTGCACTGTTCCTCTGTCGATCAGTTTTAAAGAACAGGGTTTTTTCCGCTACATAAGGCAGTACGTTTGTCTAGGTCCATGGACAACTAGACTCACATGAGGCCTCACGAAGGTGAGTGGGGGGAGAAAATATTTTTGGACTCTTGATAAATATCACAAGATCATTGCAAGGGGAAAAGGCCTTATTTGTGAGAAATGAACTTTTTATTTAATTTCACAAATAATTTATTAATATTTGAATTTTGATTGCTCCATTTTTCTGAATCATTGAGACGATAAAAAAAGAATACCTCTGCAGTGTCTTTATAATGTAATGTTCTGTGTCTGTAGGTTAGTACGACTAAATCAAACTTTCCATTTGTTTGTTTAATTTACTTTTACTTAGTTTTTGGACTAAGCTGCACTAAAATACTCTTGTCTAAACTGTTTTTAATAATTATTAGGTTGTTGACGTTACTCAGACACCTGAGGAATTCCGCCTGTTCAGACGCAAAGACCCATTAGATCTTCCAGCCAAAATATTATTCACATGCCTTTCCCGTAATTTGTTGATGCCAGCACACAAAAAGAGTCGATCCATATTCATGGAATGGAATCGTTTTTCTTTCTGAATTCCATAGTTTCTTTATTCAGAAAAGTGGAGCCTTTACTTTTTTCAAGTGAAAAGAATTGGGCCACTGAAAAAAAAGCTAAGAGAGAATTCTGACTTTTCTCTGGATTATTAAAGTCAATTCTGAGAAAAAAAATGTCAGAAATCTGAGATTAAAGTCAGAATCATCTTTTTTTTTTCTCTTCAGTGGCCCTAATCCTCATCTCTACTTACTGTTGGGCTATTTTGTGACAATATTATCTGCATGTTTATTTAACAAACTGAGCTGTTGTTCAAACCCATCAAGAATCAGTCCTGATGACAGACTTGGCTGACTGTCTCATGGTGAGTCTCTGGTGATGGTGAGAGACTCTGAGGATTTACCCTGTGAGAAATGGAAGGTGCTTTTTTCGATTTTCTGCTGATGAACCCAAACACCAGGGTAAGACCAGACCTGTTTATCTTCTTAGCGTGACCTCACATAATGACTTGTATTTTTTGGGACTGGTTACTTGAGAAAATTATTTTATTGCAGCAGTTGAAGCAAAGTGATTCAGTTGTTGAAGACAGATGAATTCTGTGGATGTGTAATGAGGGGTCAAATGCCAGTTTACAGTTGGGTCTTACAGAGATTTTTTAAATGACCAAATAAGAAGTTGCTCTAAACAATTTCTATTTCTAGTTTAGACTTCTCAATTTTAAATGATAATTTATTTTTGTTTTTGCTGATAAACTCAAGAACACAGAAAAGACCAGAGCTGTTTGTGAACTTCTTAACTTGACCCCACACATCTCCCCATGATGTAGTTTTTTGGACTGAATACTTCTTTTACGTTACCAAAAGTAAAGACACGCTCTGTATCGTTTTCTTTACATGCACATAAATATTTGAAACCTTTTCACAACGTGAAAGACTGAATAACCTATGAAATTACCTCGATTTTCTGCCAGGTAAATGAATGAACTGTATAACAGCTTAAAGACAGTCTTTTGTAGTAAGGAACAAACGTAATATTGTTTGAACGGGGAAGAATGTATCACAGATTTTGCATAAACACACAGAGCACAATGGTAAACTAGTTCATTGTACACAAGCTCTTTTATGCGGTAATCATGTCATTTTGACTAACTTGATACATTTGAGATAAAATTAAACAAATTTCAAAACTATAAAAAATGTGTTCAAAATTCTATGACAAATGAAATTTTATTTTGGTTGGCTGTGAACTTAAGTCAAGAAGGTGTGTGAATTAAAAAGTTTAGGTCTTAAAGCTGTTATTATGAATCTGCAAACAGCTAGGTTTTGAACACAGCAACAGTCACGGAACACTCACACCTCCCCTCGGGTCTCTTCTCCGAGATGCTTCTGCCAGACCCGGAAACCCACGATGTCGGAGGACATGAGATGGTGCTAAACACCAGTCGCTGTTTTCTAGATCCAAACATCTTTTGTTGTCTGACTTGAAATGGTGTTTTTCTTCTTTGGACCCAGGTAGTTTGTCCTAAAGTTGAAATGGTAGTAGCCGGCTGTTTCTCCTCTGATATTGAGCTGCGAACTAGAGCCCTGCGCGGGACCGTTTTCTTCATCCCGCTCCTGCCCGCTCCCGCTGAATTTCTGACCATTACCGCCCGCAACCACAACGTGTGTGTTACACTCCCGCCCGCACCCGCAGTGTGCATGTCTACTCCCGCCCGCAACCGCAAAACTCTTGAGAAATTATTACCTCACAATAAAAGAGATGTATTGAGTTTGTGTCCTCCCTGGTCCTGGAGAAAACATGTCATTTTATAGGCTATAGGGGTCGGCAACCCACGGCTCTTCCATCCATCTGATGCGGCTCTCTGTGCTTGTAAAATAATGAATGGATATTTAAATGAAATGCTTTATATTTTACTGAATTAATTTCATATCTGTATGCCAATTCTAAATGTAAAGATTGTCTGCCTGAACAGTTCCAACCCAGTCTTACTATGAGACCGGGTTGACGGGTCACGCTTGTGCGTAATAGGCGCTTGCTGAGATGAAGAGGATGTGAGATTCTGGGCTTCTCCTCAGATGGCTCATGGATGCGACGCCACATTGGAGACAGGAACAAGCACTATTCAGCCAAAGTTTCATCATCAGGGAACATTTTCTAAGTGACAAGTCTCTCTGAGAGACCGGGTTTGGAAAACTCGCTTCAGTGGAAGGAATCTTCCCACATGCGCTCTGGTTCTGCGACGCGCTCCAAGCCCCTCTCCAAATCTTCAGCTCGCTGTGCACCTTACGTATGCGCTGACAGCGAGCTGCGCTGAGCAGTGTCCAGCTCAGATGTTCAGATGGGAATCTTGAGTGATTTAGCAACATCTGCGATGTGCGTAACAAATAAAATGTCAGTTCGTCTGCATTCGTCGGGGTAATTCTTTCTATTCTTTCTCCGTCAAAATAAACGGTCAAATACGGGAATTATCCGGTCAACACAACACAAGCCCTGCTTTTAACTGTTTTCTTGTGAAAATTGTTGGAAATAGTTCAAATTTAACTTGATTACCACCAGAGCCGCGCACCGCGCTGTTATCTCCGTGACTGTAAATGCGGGAAAAACAAATTGATCGGATCCTGCACATCTTTTAACACATTGGTCAGGATTGACGCACTTTGTTTTCATTTAGTTTTTAACCCTTTAACGCCGATGCGTCACCAGGATCACCGGTGACACCTCGGCGCATGTGATTTCCAATAAGTCCTCACTACTTAAACTATAAAATTCTTTAAAAAAACAAAGGAGCTACTGTGTGGTGCTTAAAGGGTTAAAGAAATCAAGGCCGTTTCATATTCTATTCTCCTCTGTAATCACGCAGTGATCGAGGTCGCTTTTCTGAGAGAGACCTGAATGAGAAATATTAACACAATCGGAGAAACTTCTCCAAATGTCTGACTTGCCTTGCTTTGGCTTTTGTGTCATGAAGACCTTGTTTCAGCATATTTTCAACATCAGTTGCCAACTCCATCATACTCATCCCGATCCCGCACTGTTTCTTTTAGCCGACCGTTCCCGCCCGCAGCAAAATTCACACCGCCCGCCCCCGCAAGATTTGTGTTGGGTCCCGCGGGACCCAATCCCGATGCAGCCCTCTACTGCGAACCTCTCACACCAGTGGTGTTTTGTTGCTAAATACGCAAGTGCATGATGATGACCCAGGGAAGTGTTGTGCTTCAACAAGACCAACAACCAGATAGTCCAATAGGGCTTGCGATTGTGTTATCACTGATGCAGCCTCCGAGTCCTTACTTGCTGCTTGTTACTTCTGACAACAGCATGCTCATTCTCGGTTTTGCGGCATTATTTAACCTATTATTCATTTGGTCACTTAATCGACCATGGTAAAACGTTGCTGTGTTGTGGGGTGCTACAGCGCAGTGATCGCCAGGGGAAAAGGTGAAAAACAGGCAAACTTTTCACCATTTTCCTGATTGGATACATAACCACATCTGCTCGCTTGGATTGCAGCTGTAAGTTGACCAAACATCCCCTTCCAGAGTATCCCGCTCTGAATGAGTGTGAAATCTGCATTTTCATTTTGGTAAGTTACAGATGGTGTACGTTTATTTTTTTACACATCATTTCATCCCTTCAACTGCTACATACATTCACATAACACACATGGGCTAATGCGAGTGCACTTAAACAGCACAACTTCTGCTTCACTTCTTTTATAGGATTACAATTTTGATTGTTTTACTAGAAAATCAGCAAATTAATTTATAGACCCTTTTACTACCTACGTCATCAAAAGTTGCGCGCGCAGCCTGGCAACGAGAGTGAAGGCTTCCTCATTCACACTCGGTACTAAAACAGCGTTTGAAACCTTTTGTTTTGAAGTTCTGAGCACATAAAAATGTCGAGTTGTTGCGTGTATGGATGCCAGAATCGCTTCTCTTCAAGCAGTGGACTGAAACTTTACAGAATTCCGAAGGAGCACATTCATTTCAACATAATCGGAGGCGTCTGTGGCTGCAGGCCATCAAAAGGGTTGATGAAAACAACTGAAAACACGATCCGAAATGCTCGAGTTTGTAGCGCCCATTTTATCAGGTAAGGTAATTATGTACTAAGATTACACCAGAAAGCTGGTTAACGTGTGTTCTATTAAATAAAGTAAGTTGCGTTTGCTGGTTTGCTTTTAAGCAGTCTATTTATTTACAGGCGATGTTTTCGGTTTTTCCCATCCTAACACAAAGCTCAACTTTGAATAAAATTGCTGCGTGGCTGCAGCATGACCCAAGTCTGGAACATCAAAATTACAGAATTAAACAAATTTATACGGTTTATTTCATGCTTCAAATTAACATTTCATTCTAATTCATCTGTATTTTCCCACTGCATATTAGTATAAACTGTATTTCTCTAAAACAAACACGATTGTACTCTGAGCACGCTAAAAAAAGAAACCTATGCTATACTCACCCTGCCATGCAGGTACAGTTGGCTGTGAAGACGTAGTTCTCTGGTTTGTTTACTATGACCCAAGCCTCGTACACAGCAGTCTTGTGTCCTTGTCTTTGGCTAGGAAGGACTTCTGCCTTCAAGACGCAAAACTCAGAGTCTATGTCGTGATATTTTACTTTCTGTACATGGCCACAGACAACATAGTTGTATGCATCTAACGATTTGTATGCCCATAGCTTCTCGCGTGTGGGCCTCTCCACTAAAAACGTATATATTTATCGGGCCACTGGATATCTGGCCACACACCTACATCTTCCACCCATTCCGTAATGCCACAGGGATCCGGGAGTCTGTTGCCATTCGTTAAAGTGAGTTTAATAATGTAACATTCAAGATTTGCCGGTGATAACCCCGCAGCGTAGCTTGATAAAGCCTGACACAACGCCATTCTCTGTTGCCAAGCTGCGCGCGCATTCTCGCTGACGTCATATTGTTTACAAACAGTAAAAGGGTCTATAGCTCTCATCCGGATGTTCACATCTGCTCATGTCACAAACAAGATAGCAGAAAATGTCCTTTACATAGAGCTGTGATGGCAACAAGTTGTCATCTGTGCTCCAGTCTTGGGTCTCTCTTATGCATCCAGTTTATATTGCTGATTTTATCCATATACTGGTCCCTGGCTTCCATATCTAACGTATTGCTGTATATTTAACATACTTTTGGGGATTTTAACATGTTTATTACTTTCTTGCTCCCAAATCTGCTGCTTCTCTCTGTTGTACTGTTTGTTTACACTCGTTAAGGTTGGTTTATGCTTGACGCGTCCGCGAGGTCCGTGCGGCGAAATTGCATCATTTTAACAACCACGCCCCTCCACCGCGTCTCCGCACGGCCCAAAATTTCCGCACCGCGCACCTAGGAAATTTTCTAACCACACGGACGGCCGGACGCAGAAAAACATGGCGGACCGGCAAGAACTAGTATGGTAGAGGTTCGTAAATACAGACATTTGTATGATTCACTCTCAGAGATCACTGTGATCAACATGTTGTTAATAATTCTTGGAGAGAAATAGCTCGCACTGTCGGAAAAGACTAGGACACTGTTAAAAATGCTGGAATGCCATGTTGTAAACAACAGTAATCTTTACTTCTACTATGGTGTAGTGTTGGATGCATGCCATAGAGCTCCATGCTGCCCAGTTCAGTTTGGGAGAATATTGGCTCACCGCAAAGACAAGCCGCATGAACCAAAAACACTGCGAGTTGTGAAGCGCGTTCCATCAGCGAGCCGCATCACCAAGCGGAAAGTGAATGCGTCAAGCATAAACCAAACTTTAGGCTATCAACATGTCCGCCACATCCCAGAATGCAATGTGTCACGTGATTCCAAGCCCTATAGTTGCTTTCGTTCCCAAAAGTGTTAGTGCCAGAGGTTTCTAGACAAATGCGAGAGAACATTATTTATTTATCAATCTCCACAATACACATTGGCTCTAAACAAATAAAGGGAACACAATGTCTCCAAATTACACCTCTGTGAAATTAAACTGTCCACTTATGAAAACAGCACTGATTTACAATCAATTTCACATGCCGTTATTCAAATGGAATAGACAACAGGTGGAAATTATAGGCAATTTGCAAGACATCGCTCAAAAAAGAGTGGTTCTGCAGGTGGTGACCACAGACCACTTCTCTGTTCATATCATCGACATTAATATTATGGACATCTACTTTCCATAGGCTCCAATATCACTTTTTTTGAGGCCAAATGGGAGGTGGCCACCACCGCCATTTTGACCGTGTCACAGGTTCCGTCAAGCCCAGACAATTCCAAAAAAGGGAAGAGAGGAGGAGCTGAGGGTGGGGCTGTAAGGCTGGGATCAACTGACGACACCCGGTCAAACTAGCTACAAGCTAACCCAAAGCTAATGCAGAGGTGGGAGCTAAGCTAATGGAGGTAGCAACCTAGCTACAACCGGAGTTAACTGTGCACAACACCAGAGCTTCTGAGTCAGAGATACGCCGGGCTGACCGCTGGGTATAACCGGGTGGAACACAGAGGTCTCCGAGACCTCCACAAGCCAGCAGCCGCGCAGCAGACAGAAGCCGCGATCAAACAGATACGTCGAGCTGCTGGGAGAACCAGCCGTCAGCCCGCCGCAGCAAACAGAAGCCGCGATCAGACAGAGATGCGCCGAGCTGCGGGGAGAAGTGGCGTATTTTGGCGGTTCTGGCTTGCCTTAAGAACCAGCCGTCAGCCCGCCGCAGCACACAGAAGCCGCGATCAGACAGATGCGCCGAGCTGCTGGGCGAACCAGCCATCAGCCCGCCGCAGCACACAGAAGCCGCGATCAGACAGATGCGCCGAGCTGCTGGGAGAACCAGCCGTCAGCCCGCGCAGCACACAGAAGTCGCGAACAGACAGAGATGGACCGGCTGCGGGGAGAAACAGCCGGCATTCCGGGTGGAAAACATCGGTCTCCCGAGAGCTCCACAAGCCGATAGTCAGAACCCAGCTCCACCAACATGTTATATTTCAACCCATTTTCTAAAGTGCAGCATTATGTTAAATGCACTGGGTTGTACCCTATTACATTTAAATTTCATGGTTAAACAGTACATGTTAAAATCTAAGCTCAGCTCGGCAGTGACCTAAAATACATAAATATAATTTTACTTACCAAAAAAATGAAGTGGAGACTCTTTGGACGCTCTATTAGTGCAATTAATACCACAGCAAGTCATTTTGTCCAACAATTGCACAAATAATATCCAAAAAAGAAAACACAAACACAGACACTCAGAATGCCGGAGCAGTTTCCAAGCCAGACCGAGGCTCTACTGAGGCCTTTCCACGGAGCTAGCTCTGCGGTCACGTGGGTCTGATGCTCATTAATTATACAGAATTTTAGGCTTTTAATACACTTAAACAGAAGAGTGAGAAAAAAATTCATCCCCCTCAGAGTTGTCATGAGTGTAAACTAGATCATTTAAACAAAAAACATGTTCTGGTACCAGGCTGTAAACATGTTTATTTCTGCTGTGAAATTGGCATTTTTAACATGGGAGTCAATGAGGATTTGCTCGCTTCTGACACCAGCCCCCAGTGGATGAGGGTGGAACTGCAATTTTTCTTACTTCCGGGTTTGACTCAATTTTAAAGCCGCATTGTGGGGGCTTGGTTCATATGCATTCTAGCTGATGTTTTGGTCACTTTTGAATGCTGGCCAGGCTTTCACTCAAGTGGTAGCATGAGACGGGGTCTAAAACCCACACTAGTGGCTCAGGTAGTGCAGTTCATCTGAAATGCCATGTCAATGCGAGCTGTGGCAAGAAGGTTTGCTGTGTATGTCAGTGCAGTGTCCAGAGTATGGAGGCACTACCAGAAGACAGGCCAGTGCATCAGAAAACATGGAGGAGGTTGTAGGAGGGCAACAACCCAGCAGCAGGACCGCTACCATCACTCTTTGCAAGGAGGAACAGCAGGCGCACAGCCAGAGCTCTGTAAAATGATCTCCAGCGGGCAACAACTGCATGTGTCTGCTCAAATGATCAGAAACAGACTTCATAAGGGTGGTAGGAGGGCCTGATGTCTACAGGTGGGGTATAGGATGCAGGATGTTTGGAATTGCAGAGAACAAGATTGGCAAAATTGCCACTGGCACCCTATGGTCTTCACAGATAAAAGGTACACACTGAGCACATGCAACAAACATGACAGTCTGGAGATGCTGTGGAGGACATTCTGCTGCCTGCAACATCCTCCAGCATGACCCGTTTGGCAGTGGGTCAGTAATGCTGTGGGGTGGCATTTTGGAGGGGGGCTGCACAGCTCCATGTGCTCATCGGAGATAGCCTGACTGCCTTTAGGTACTGAGATGAGATCCTCAGACCCCTTGTGAAACTTTATGCTGGTGAGGTTGGCCCTGGGTTCTTAATAAAACAAGACCGTGCTGGACCTCGTGCCTGGAGTGTGTTAGCAGTTCCTGCAAGACAAAGGCATTGATGCTATTGACTGGCCCACTCATTCCTGAACTTGAATCATATTGTGCACATCTGGGACATGGCTTGCTCCATCCACCATGGATGCATTAGTCCAGGTCTGGGAGGAGATCCCTCAGGAGACCATCTGCCATCTCATCAGGAGCATCAGGTGTTGTAGGGAGGTCACACAGGCATGTGGACGCCACACACACTACAGAGTATTTATAGCTATACAATGTTGGAATGTTAAGAGGCATGGGAAAAAAAAAAGGTTTACCTGAATCGTTTTCCAAATATGCCGTTGCAGCTTTAAAAGTTTGCAAGCTAACCAGCTCTGTGAGTTTTTTGCTAGAATTGAGAAACATTATTTATTTTATTTCACTCACTTTTTATGTTAAATTTATTATCAAAGATTTTTTGGTTAAAACACAATCACAACCACTGTATTAGATCTGGTTGGGTTTTTTTTTTTTGCCTGAAGAACTGCCCTAATTACCTTCAGCATAGATTCACAACATTGTTCAAAACATTTTAGAAGGAATAGATTCAGGTCCCTCTGCTGCTCAGCAGGAGAACACAAGGTCATCAAAGTGGGGAGGCTAGAGCAAGCTGATCATTTTTCAGCTTTTAAATGTGTGGTTTACTCATTTATTCAATACATTTGTAGTTTTCTCTAGTGTAAACCAACGCCTCATGAGTCATTGTAAAAAGCTATGATGCTCTTGTTCTGAGATGCAGAAATTTTCTGGTGCAGAGGTGGGCTGAAAACGGCCGTATTACTTAATTTTATTAATGATATAAAAACACCTCTCTTGATTGGCTAACAGAATATGTTCAGCCATGTTGCAAAGACACTGCTGTCTCTCCTCGCTGCAAAAAAAGCCTTCTTGTGGGTGTGCGCAATCCAAGATGGGGCCAGGCCATGAATGCTAATTCACAGTGTGACCTATATAAGTGAGTATTTTCAAATCCCTGCATTTCACTGTCATCAGAAGTTAACACAGGAGATAGGTATAGAAGACTGTTTTCATGTCCAGCCTGCATGGAAAAAGTAGGAGTGACAGATTATAGTCAGAAATAATCATTAAAAACATTTTTATTCAACCACACCTTTAATTGAACATGCAAAACTTACATCTTCCTATGAGTTGCAACTGATGAAAGACATACCAGTGTTCAAACATTACTTATGCTTACTCCATTAAACATGAAAAAAACGATCAATGTGCTCAAGCCTCTACTTTGATGTTTAAAATATTCCTTAGAGAATTTTTTATTTGCTGCAGATTTTTAGGCTTCATGGTTGTGATTCAAACTTCCACATCCCAAAGGTTCTGGACTGGATTGAGATCTGTTAACTGGAGGTCATTGGAGTGAATTGAACTTATGTCATGTCCAAGACACTGAGCTTTGTTACATTTTGCATTATGAATCTGAACCAGGAAATGGCTGCAAGCAGTGAAACAGAAGGCTAAAAACTTAGAGCAACCAGTGACTCCGCACCCTATCCAATCAGCGGCCGGAGTCACGATGTCAGCCCAACTCAGCCTTCCCAGGTACCTCATCAGAGCAGGGACTTAAAGTAGAGGAGAAAGCAGAGAGAAAATAACCAAACTATGCCCTTGGGAACAGTGGTTGGGCCAAGTTTCATCTGTCCGAGTTACTGAGTTGTGATCCTGGAAAACTACCGTTTGCGTCCACACAAGCTTTCGCTTGTCTTCTCCTTTTCAGACCATTTTCTGTAAAGATGGTTGTTGGTAAAATCTCAGTAGATCAGTTTCTAGATACTCGGACCAGGCTGCATTCAGAGTCACTTAAACCTCAATCCGTTCCCATTTTGGTGCTCAAAATTTAGTCAAGTCACCTTCACCTGAACTTGTGCCAATTGGAATGCTGGTTAGCTTTTTGCATTAGCAAGCTTTTTTTTTTTTTTTTTTTTTTTTTTTACACATTTTAAAGCATCACTAAACACAGGAATTACAGCTGTCGTAAACTAATGTACTTGTTCTGTATAGTTACTAAAGTCATTGATTTGTGTGTGTGTGTGTGTGTGTGTGTGTGTATGTGTGTGTGCGTGTGCTTATGTCATCCTCCAGCTAGGTGTGTGTGTGTGTTAAACAAATGCACCTAATGAAGTATATTTTTCCAGATCATACTTACCGGAAGTTGAAGGTATAAGCTGCTTATTCTTGTTATCAGGCAGAAATAGGTTTGTAAATTCAAACAACTAAAGGGGTTCAATCACTTTATTAAAATCAACAGAATCAATAAAACTACTGCATTTTCCAGCTTTACTATAAAGGTTTTTGGCTTTACTATAAAGGTTTTTGTTGATTAATTTCCATATTTTAAAGTGTGTTGATGAGCTACAATGTGGCCACAGCTGCCCTGGGGCTCACTGATGGAAGCGAGGCTGCTGAACACTGGCACCACCAGTCCCTCTGATGACCACCAGCAGGCAAGTGTCTTGCCCAATGATATACAGAGCAGGACGCTATCCTGCAACCCTCCTATTACGACATGGGCAATTAACTCCTTTGTTTCTATCGTCCATGTTAATTAGCATTTCTTTCATATAACAGCATAGTTTAGCATTCAGTCAAAAAATATGTTTTCAGTTTTAAAAGTAGTTTTCTTACATTTACTTTTTCTTAAAGAAGAAAAAGACTGAAGTTAGTCAGGCTTCTGTTGTGTAATAGCTTTGTCAGTCCCTGTACTGGATTACCCCTACTTCACACTGGATTCATCGGCAGCGCGGAACAACAGCGGAACATCGCTGCTTCAAATTAGAATGATCTATGGGGGTGATTCAAATCAGCTGCGACGAGGAATTTTCAGGCACATCCCAGAAGTGCTGCACTGCGCCACTTAAGATATGCTCTGATTCTATTTGTTGCCACGAGCCGCTTCTGGGAAACAATTTCCACAGTTAACATAGGGCTAGACAGGAAATCCCATACATTTAAGTGTAAAATTGCCGGTAATCTTCAAAATAAGACTATTGCAGTGATGCAGTTTCATCTGGATTGTGTGTGTGTGTGTGTGTGTGTGTATATGTATGTATGTATGTATATATATATGTATATATATATATATATGTATATATATATATGTATATATATATATATATGTATATATATAGATAGATAGATATTTTTATTCGGTCAACAACAACAATTTATCAGTTTTACAAAAAAGTAATCAAGCAACCGAAAAAAGGAATAGGTTGAAGCCTAGTGGCTTATAATTAGCCTATCCTTAACTCCCACAGACATAATCAAATCCTTAACCAAGGCTGATAGCTAAGATGCATAACATTTAAAGAAAAAACAATGATAAATCAAGAAATCAAATCAACACAAGGTTGGACATCAAACTTAAGTTTCTATAACTTTGGAAGATGCAATTTTTTTTAAATTTTCTTGAAAAACGACAAAGAATAACACATCTTCAGTTCATCATTAAGTCCATTCCATAACTTCACTCCCAAAACCGACACACATCTATACTTCGCATTAGTTTTCACTTTAGGTATTTCAAACATATAAGACCCCCTCAAATCATATTTTCCTTCTCTTAATTTAAACATACTTAAAATACAAATTGGAACATTCTTTTTCACCACTCTATACATCATTTCTAAAGTTTTAAGATATATAATGTCCTTAAATTTTAACATAGCTGATCCTACGAAAAATTGTTTTGTGGACTCCCTATATCCAGCTTTATTTGTTATTCTAATAGCTCTTTTTTGCAATTTAAAAATTGAATCCAGATATGTTTTGTATGTTTTCCCCCAAATTTCCACACAATAACTCATATAAGGCAAGCAAAGGGAAGTGTACAATAAATAAAGGCAGCTCTTGTGCAATAAATCTCTTGTTTTATAAAGAATAGAAATAGACTTAGATAATTTCCGTTTCACATGATCTATGTGAGACTTCCAACAAAGTTTATCATCAATTATTACTCCTAAAAATTTAGTCTCATTTACTCGTTCAATTTCAACATTATTTAGATTTAATTTTACTTCAATGTTATTCTTAATACCTCCAAACAACATAAATTTAGTTTTACTTTCATTCAGTGATAGTTTATTAAATACAAACCATCTATTTAACTTCATCAATTCTATTTCCACTGTTTTCAGTAATTCCTTTATGTTATCTCCAGAACAAAATAAGTTTGTATCATCAGCAAACATCACATATTTTAAAATATCACTAGCTGTACAAATATCATTTATATAAAGTAAAAATAGCTTTGGTCCCAACACCGATCCTTGCGGAACTCCACAAGTTACTTGTCTAAGTTTAGATTTCATATTATTAATACTCACATATTGGAACCTTCTTTCCAAGTAACTATTTAACCAAAGTTGTACAACACCTCTTAAACCAAATCTTTCACATTTCTGTAACAGTAAAGAATGATCTATCGTATCGAAGGCTTTGCGTAAATCAATGAACACACCTATTCCAATCTGTTTTTTATCCACAATTGTTGCAATATTTTCAATAAATTCCATTACTGCTAGAGATGTTGATCGATTTCTTCTGAACCCATACTGATGGTCATTCAATAAATCATATTTTTCAAGAAAAGAATTTAGTCTGTTTTCAAATAGTTTTTCAATAATCTTTGAAAATGTAGGCAGCAAAGATACTGGTCTATAATTTGACACAACCTGTTTATCTCCATTTTTATATATTGGGATCACTTTGGCAATTTTCATTTTATCTGGAAAAATTCCGGTTTGAAATGATTTGTTACAAATATAAGTTAACGGTTGAAGGATACTATGAAGAACTTCTTTAACTAATGACATATCAAGGCCGTCACAATCCATGGATTTTTTACTCTTAAATTTACTCACCACATCTATAATATCACTCTCACAGACTCCTCCAAGAAACATTGAGTTGCATTTATAAGAAGTAAAATTTAAAAATTTGTCATCATGTCTTCCTGGTACAGAAATCTCTTTTGCCAAATTGGGACCTACATTAACAAAGTAATCATTAAATTCGTTGACTATACTCTCAATATTCTTAATCGCTACATTACCTTCTTTTACAATACATGTTGGAAAACATATATTATTCTGATTTTTTATTATCTTATTAAGTACACTCCAGGTAGCCTTTATATTATTTTTA
This sequence comes from Nothobranchius furzeri, assembly GCF_043380555.1. NCBI lineage: Eukaryota > Metazoa > Chordata > Actinopteri > Cyprinodontiformes > Nothobranchiidae > Nothobranchius > Nothobranchius furzeri. The sequence continues at coordinate 43,383,608 of NC_091753.1, forward strand.
GATTTTTGAAGCAGCTTTTCATAATAACTTTTCTTTTCATATCGCAAAATAGTTGTTAATCTGTTTCTATATTTCTTATATTTGTCTTCATTTTCCTTAGTTCTATTTGTCAAAAAAATCTTATATAACTTATTTTTTCTTTTGCATGCTCTTTCCAGACCTTTTATCATCCATGGTTTTTTCTTTTTGAGATTTTCAGAAAACTTTTTCAGTGGACAATGGCTGTCATAGATTGACAAAAATATGTCTAGAAATGCATTATATGCATCATTAGTGTCTTCCACATAAACCTTTTTCCAGTCATAATTTTCTAATTCTCTTTTAAAAGCTGCAATGTGTTCTGGTGTTTTTATTCTACCAATGTAATCAATCTTTTCCTCTCGAATATTAAATTGATTATTCATTTCAAGCACTGAAAAGACAGGCAAGTGATCACTTACATCCGTGACTAACAGTCCACTGTGTATCTTACCATCTATCTTATTAAAGAAAATGTTGTCAATCAAAGTGGCACTATCCATCTTTATTCTGCTGGGCTTTAGAATCAACGGATAGAACCCAAAACTAAACATTGTATCAGTAAATTCAGATGTCTTATTGTGATCATTTGCCTTCAATAAATCAATATTAAAATCACCACAAAATAAAGTTGTCTTTCCTTTGTGTTTTTCCAGTATTACAGAAATTTCTCTCATAAACTGATCCATGCACGATGCAGGTGTACGATAAATACAGCTAACTAATATGTTTTTAGATCTTTCAACTTGAATTTCAATAGTTAAACATTCCATCAAGTTATCCACCACAGCGGTCATATTGTTAACAATTTTACATTTAAGACATGATATAACAAATATAGCGACCCCTCCTCCTCTTCTATTCCTCCTATTTTGCCAAAACATTTCATAACCCTCTAGTCCATCCTGCAGTTCTCTGTCATCATTCAACCATGTTTCTGAAATTGCCACCACAGCAAACTTATTTTGAAATTGATCAAGATACTCTTTGATTTTAAAAAAATTACTGTAAAGACTCCGACTGTTAAAGTGAATTAACGAGAAACCTTTTATCTTAGGATCTAACTCTTCCCCACTATAATAATCACATGTCATATCAACATTGTGATAAAGGTGGATATCTGGATCAATATTATCTAACTCATGAAATGTTCCACACATTTGCATACATAGCTTTTTTTCTCACACTTATCAGATATTGTCCATTTCACAGTCAGCAACAAAAGTACTTCTATTTCTCCACTGAATTCTATTTAATTTGTTTAAATCTCTCAAGATCTGCAAAATCTCTAACAACAACAACTTTTGCTTGTTCTGGTGACCCATTGAGTCTTATGAATACCTTACAGTTCCTTGTCCAGGTGTCTTGGATGTGCCTTTCCTACTTTAAAAGTCTTGCCTGTCGTGCGATGTCAGCATTTCTCTTTGTAAGATGCTCATTCACGTACACTCCGGTTCCCTTTAATTTCCTTCCCATCTTCAACAGTTCAACTTTATATTTCCTGCTCACAAATCGAAGTATAATAGTTGGCATCTTGTTATGCTTTTGTGAAATAGTATGACATGCTGCTATATTTTTACTATCCAAGGGAATGTCTTTGTTTTTAAAAAACTGAATAACTTGCTGCTCAAGCAAATCCTTTTCAGCTCTAGGTGCGTCTTCTCCCTCCTTGTCACCTGCTGTACTCCGTGCATAGGTGTAGTGATTTGTCTTCAGACCAGAAATCACCACATCTTCCATTCTTGTATACTGCTCCAGATCTTCAACTCTTCTTTCCAACTCTTCAATCCTCTTATCTTTTTCCTTAATCACAGTCTTAAGTTGCCTTACTTCTTCAATTAAGTCCATTAGTCCTGTTTGCTGCTTTGCCACCTTACTCAGTTCTTCCGACATGAAGTTAAGGGACTTCTTAATTTCTTCAATATCTTCTGATAGCCTCTTTGTCGCCATTTTTCCTGATCATCTGTTTAAATTCTTAGAAGACAAAAAGAATTCCAGGTTTGAGGTAATCCAGTAGGCCCAGTGTTACTTGTAGAGCACATGTGATGAAGAAAAAAGGACTCAAAGCTTCAAAATTTTAGGTAATACTCCCAAAAAAGAAGCAAGACTTCTTTAAGAATGTAAGAGACTTGATCAATCTCTTGGATGTTAAGTTCTTTCCATGATATTTGTTGGTAGGTAGGAGGAAAATATATATATATATATATATATATATATATATATATATATATATATATATATATATATATATGTATATATATATATATATATATATATATGTATATATATATATATGTATATATATATATATGTATATATATATATATGTATATATATATATATATGTATATATATATATATATGTATATATATATATATATATATATGTATATGTATATATATGTGTATATGTATATGTATATATATATATATATATATATGTATATATATATATATATGTATATGTATATATATGTGTATATGTATATATATGTGTATATGTATATATATGTATATATGTATATATGTATATATATGTATATATATATATATATATATGTATATATGTATATATATACATATATATATGTATATATATATATATATATATATATATATATATATATATATATATATATACGTATATACATATATATATATATATATATATATATATATATATGTATATATATATATATATATATATATATATATATATGTATATATGTATATATATGTATATATGTATATATATGTATATATGTATATATATGTATATATGTATATATATGTATATATGTATATGTATATATATATATATATGTATATATATATGTATATATATATGTATATATATGTATATGTATATATATATGTATATATATATGTATATGTATATATGTATATATGTATATATATATATATATGTATATGTATATGTATATATATATGTATATGTATATATGTATATGTATATGTATATATATATGTGTATATGTATATGTATATATATATGTGTATATGTATATGTATATGTGTATATGTATATGTATATATATATATATATATATACATATATATATGTATATATATATATATATATATATATATATATACATATATATACATATATATATGTATATATATATATGTATATATATGTATATATATATATATATGTCGATGTGTAGATTACGTCAATACAATTGACCTAACGGCTTATTTACTCAAAGCATCGTTCCAGAAGCCCAGCAGTGTGCTTTTCATGGATTTAATCCTGGCAGTAGAGAGGAGCAACAGCATATGACATGAAACGGCAATATCAAACGTGATTTTCTTCTTTTTGATTTAATGGAGGATGACATGAACTCAAATAATTTTGTTATCTTGTGAGTTAAGTGAGGGGAAATGGCAGAAGTCTCGAGGAATTTTGTGATCTTGCTAGTCCAGAGAGTAGCATGGCAGAGAAGCCGCTCTGCAGCTGAGATTCTTCTGGTGTGTATGGCACAGGGTGGGCTTATGTATACAGAAAATATGTATAAAACTACAGCCTAGAGGCTCTTTTATGCAATGTCAGGTATGCAGAGCTGTCAAGTACACAGGTGGCAGGAATGGCCAATCACCCATTGGCAAGTGTCAGCAGAGCCAATAAATGAGCTTATGGACGGTTCTGATGGGAAAAAGGCTTCAACTCAAGCTGTTGTTTTCCGCTCGATCCTAGTGCTCAACCAGTGTCATATGTAATATAGCGTAATATTGTTTTTGGACCGTAGAAAGTGCAGAGGCCAAAAAGTGACTGGAAAAAATGAGGGGGACATGTCCTCCCTGTCCCCCCCAAAACTACATCTATGGTTTGAGCTACCAACTTACTTGTTGGACTGAGTCCTGTTTCCTTTTGACACCATGACAACGCTAGTCTATTTCTGGACTTTAGCCTTGTTTAAACATGTTAATGTGTGTAGCACATCAGTTAAGTCATCAAGACTTGATGCAAGTTCTGATGCAATACCTACTAAGTGCTATTCTGAACTCTTCACAGTTCAGAAGGTGTTCCATTATAACCGAGAAACGGTTCTAGTTGGTGGGCTTGTCAAAGGGGACACCAGCAAACACGGGGTGATCTGAATACGACATAAAAACACAGCAATGTTGGATCAAACAGGAAACTGGAACAATCGGTGGCCGACAAGTCGCTAACATTGGGTTCTTGGCCAAGCTCAGTACGCTTGGAACCACGTCAAAGCAGGCGCTAAAAAGGGGGCAGCAATCTGATACCAGTTTCTGATGGGAGTGCCGTCCAACTGAAATGAACCAAGTCACATGGAGTTGGTGCTAATGGAATTGCTGCATTTGTCTACCATGAGTGTAGACTCCGACATACCGGCGAGGTGAGGAGGGAATCTGCCATCTTACTACAGCAGACCACAGCTTGGACCGTATGTATCCTTGCATAAACATTTTATATTCGTTCCAACAAACTGTGCATTAATTACATTTATACAATTAAAAACATAACAAATATGTAGAATTGGGATGATTAAAATACACACATGCTTATGCTTCAGGAAGTCAGCCTAAACAGGACAGCATTTTGGATTCTGTAAAAGTGTTTATTCTCGCTCCCTTTAGGAGTGTGGTTATTTTATTAATGCAAAATGCAAAGTATATCCAAAGAAAAAATTTGCATCCCATTGGCAGTATAAACCTTGTGGGTTTATTGATTATGATCAGTTCTTGTAGAATTAAGTTTAATATGTATGTAATTCTATACATTTTGGGTTGAAGATGAATTTATACAGATGCTTAAATTGCAATTAAAGCAAGTTTTATTTTTTTATTTTTTGGGGGGGGGGGGGGGGGGTCATGTAGCAGTGCATGGATTCTTACAAACATCAGGAATTGGTATAGGAGAACACACAAGAATGCTTTAGATATAGCAGATCACCACTCTAATCTAGAAGACGGTGCAAGCTTTTCTGTTTGCTAAATGCCACAACAGAAAGATTTTTTTAAATCATCTAAAGCTGGGGTGCTCAACTGATGGCCAGGCATCCTTTACAATCCAGCTGCCCAGAAAAATATAAACGTCTTAAAAAAGATTCTCCATACATATTTCATTTCTTTTTGGCTGTGTTTATATTAGTCTGCATAGATTTTTATCTGAAAATAAAACCACATGTTGTGGAAAAAATAGTAATATGTGCATTAAAAGTATCATTTGTATAATGTGTAATAATTTCAGGTTATGCATTTTATTCCGTTTTGTCATGTACAACACATACAAACCAGTTTGTGATGCAAAAACTGATCTGGGACCAGTGATCTCAAGCACTCTTCTCCAAAGTAAAGTATGAATGTTTAGTGTTGGTGTGACTTGGTATGAATTTGCTTGAGAATGTTCACCCTCAAGTCATCTGTATGGAAATGTTTTGCAGTTTGGCGATCCATGGCAGTAAGAAAGACAATGAGGTAGTTGTATGGAAAGTCAATTGTCTCGTAATATACAAGTGAACAATCAAAAGGGTCATTTTGTGCATTTTCAAAACCCTTTGGTTATTAAAAACACTTCACAGCACCATTTGTTATTGACACACCGCAGGTTTTTTTTTTTTTTTTTTTTTTTTGGTCTTACTCAAACCGGCTCTCTGAAAAGGGTAAAAACAGTTGTTATATAAATGTATTACCTTTGGTAGACATCACTTTGAACAACCTCAAGCTGGAGAAACAGAGATAGTTCTGAGTGGATGGATGAAAGCTAGTCTGGGTGAGGTCAATTTCAAAGTCTTCTTGCACTCCTAAAACCGCTAACAGCTGTCTGGTTCTTGTCAATTGGTTTCAGTACTTCTTTATAAGAATCAACCAGAGAAATTAGAGGTATTCATCTTGTTGATAAACTATCTTTGTTGTAGCGTGTCAGCTACACGTTGTCATTTGACCAATCAGTCACGGAGACAACATGCCAAGAACTGCAGAGACGCTTTGGCAGCGCAGCGCTTGCAGCACTTATCGCTACTGTCGTTTTAACATCTTGCTGCGTTTTTGAGCTTAAAGTTCGCCAAATCAAACAATCACCACTGAAAAACACAGTTTAGTGTCAATGATTAAAGCAGATTAACCTCATTTCAACCTTTAGAAATGTTTCCCAAGGCTCATCTTTTTTTTTTGGGGGGGGGGGGGGGGGGGATCAAGTCACTATATATTTATATATAATAATATGGGATAATTAAATTTCAACTAAGATGCACTAAAGTGAAAAAAATGATTGACTACACATGTCTTCAGCACTCATTTGATATAGTTTATCAGCAAAAAAAAAAAGTTGGTTTGGGGATGACTTTCTCTTTAAAGCTGCTTTAGCGAATCTACAAAGCAAGCTAGATTTTGAATGCAAACACGGTCACGGAACTCTCTCTCTCTCGGGTGTCTTCCCTGAGGTGCTTCTGCCGTTACCAGAAACTTGCGATGCCATGGAGAACAAGATGGTGCTAAACACCAGTCACTATTTTCTAGGTCTAAATGTCTTTTGTGGTCTAGGACTTCAAATTGTGTTTTTCTTATTGGGACTCTGGTTGTTTGTCCCTAAATTTGGAGTGGTAGCAGCCGGCTGTTTCTCCTTCTCTGACATTATTGAGCGGAGAATCTCTCACACCAGTGGTGTTCTGCACAATATATTTATATCAATACTATGTTAGAACGTTGTCAAGAAGCAAGAAAAAAAGATTTAAGCTCATTTGTTTTCCAAATTTGCCATTGTAGCTTTAACATAAACACCGACAGTATTTAACTCTGTTAAAACCCAATAGCAATATGAATACTTATTTTCTGGTAAGACATGGCCACCAGTATGCCGCAGCCTTACTTATTTCAGGTGTCTGGTGCTGGGGTTTAAATGTGCGTAACAAGTAAATTTGGTAAAGTATTTAAAAGATGTCCCAACGTATTGATCTGGGCACCAGAAGATTTAAGGATGTTGGAGTACAAATGCGTGATGAGGTAATATCATAATATTGTAACATTTCTGCCACATCAAAGCTCTTACAGAACAATAGTTTGCGCTTAGTGGTTTATTAAAGTATTCAAGCAAACAGCTGAGATAAAGCTGTAGATCCCTGCAGCTCCAGCTCTTTCCAAGCATAACCACCTCACCAGTGCAACAGCACTCATGAGCACATAACAATAACCTCATGGATTGTTACAATATTCTGGAAGATTTTCAGATGTTTTCATGTTTGGAGTTCTTTGAATTAGTCTCAATATATATATATATATATATATATATATATATATATATATATATATATATATATATATATAATATGTATATGTGTATATATGTATATATATATATATATATATATATAATATGTATATGTGTATATATGTATATATATATGTATGTGTATATGTGTATATATGTATATATATATATATGTATGTGTATATGTGTATATATGTATATATATATATATGTATGTGTATATGTGTATATATGTATATATATACACACATATATATACACATATATATATATATATGTATATGTATATATATGTATATGTATATGTATATATATGTATATATATATATATGTATATGTATATATATGTATATATATATATATATATATATATATATATATATATATATATGTATATATATATATATATATATGTATATGTATATATATACTTTCTCTCCTGAGCAGGTGGTATGCATTTTGCAAAACGTCAAATAGATTTTTTTTTTTCATTTTATTCAACAGATTATTGCAGGAATAAAATGTATGTAAATGTCAGATCACTACAAAACCCACTAACTGGGTTGAGTTTTAGTTATCACCTTTTTCACATATTCTGAGTTTGCAGATATGTTTATAAACGAGTCCTCTGCTGTCCACTTCCAGCAAACACTGGGCCAGAGGCGCCAGTCCATCACCGGGTCACATAGAGACAAACAGTACACACGGGTCCATTACTCACACTGAGGGACAATTTAGAGACTGGTTTACTTTTGGCACAAGGGAGGAAGAGGGAGTACCCGGAGAAAACCCATGCTTCCATGGGGAGAACCTTTCAACACCATGCAGAAAACCAGCTGGGCGTCACACCTGCAACCTTCCTGCTGTGAGGCAACAGTTCTATCAACCTCACATAAAACATACAGCCTTATAATGCGACCCACGCTCTGTTTAGGCATTATGAATCAGGAACGCAAAAGTAAATAATTCACTGTTGCATCCTCGCTAACAGCTTTTCTAACAGACTTCTCTGTTTTCTTCATCAGGGTGCTGTAAATATTTAGCTGTTTCCAGGATGGATAGAAGAACAATGTGATAAATAACAGAAACATTTATCTATAAATGGGGTAATCAATAAGTGTAGAATGCAGCTTAGAATTGTTATTGGAGTTTAGTTTTTGATGTGATTGTAGGACTTGTCTAAAAGTAAAAGTACTGGACCATTACGGCTGAAAGGGTGTATAATATTTTTACCAATTCAAACAAAAGCTAACTTAAAACTAATGTTCTCTTAAATGTAAATGTTCAAATATATGGTAACTAAAAGTGTTTCTAAATTTAGTATAATATACGTCTAAAGGCACACGCATATGTATATGTATATATGACTACACCTTTATACCTTAACTGTACATATTTTAATCCTTTTTAATAATATAGGACAGCGGTCCTCAGTAGGTGGCCGGCGGGCCGCACATGGCCCGCAGGCCCCCACTTTGTGGCCCCCGAACCCCGCGTGCAAAGGAAGATAAAGGTCTGCCGTTTCCCCAGTTCACAGTGTGTGGTAAAACCTTGGCTGTGAGTGGCAAATACAAATATTTGGAGCATTTCATTAACGATGATTTGGCTGACGATGATAATGATCGGCAATGCCGTAGGATGTACGCACAGACCATTATGCTATTTTGTATGTTCAGTGTGTGCTCGGATGTAGTGAAAAAGATCATCTTTAAAGTATACTGTACTCAGTTATATACGGCACACCTGTGGTCCTGCTGCAAACAAGTCTTCAGTGACTTCATGTAGCATGCAATGATTGCCTAAGAATTTAGCTAAAGACCTCGTTAGGAAAGTGAAAGCCACTTGTTTGTTTCAATGACGGTAAATACATTTCGTTTGATGCAGAGGATCCTGGTGTAGGTTTATCTGCTGGCTAAACCAATGTGATAATATAATCATTAAGTGCCTGACTAATGTCTACTCTAGCAGCGCCCACTTTCAGTCACAATTATGGCATCACTGGTATTGCAGTCTGCTCTGAATTATTTGTGGGCTTTTTTATAGAGTACTTTGGATACTGAGTCTGCTGATAAAGGTCGATTGATTGATCAAATGTCCAGCAATCCTTTATTGAAACACATTTTTTTCAGCTTCTTCACTTGATGCTCTTCCACTAAAACAGAGCATGCTTTTACAGTTTCTCTTTCCGTATTTTTCACGTTCCACCAAAGGTTTCTTGCCTATGTGACTGATTCAGTTGATGTTGTTTATCCTTTAGATGCCAGTCATTCAAAAGGCAGAGCCCATCGGAAGTCCGCCCCCGTTCCCTGGCCCCGTTATGCTTTCTCCATCATCCTTACCTCCAGGAGGAGCTCCTTTCATGCCCGCAGAGTTCACTCCTGCTAATTTTGCATTAGGTGAGTTGTATGGACGAAATTCCACGATTTCTGCCTTATTTATTTATTTATTTATTTTTCTTTGGGCTGAGTAAGATTTAGCACTAACCATTATTTTACGATTTTCCTTCTTATATTAAAGCTCCAGAAGAGTCCAAGATAAATTCCAAAGGAAACAAAGATGCTATCGGTACCTGCAACCAGTTGGCGCCCCCACAAACGATGGCTATGCCAAATCCTGCAGTAATGCAGGGACCACCCATGCAGGCCATGCCTCTACAGCCTCGTCCCACAATGCCGAATTCTCACATGCACCGCTTCCCTTCACATCCAAACATGCAGCATATCCCCCCGCAAATGATGCCAGGTGGACCGGTGTATCCAGGCAGATTCAGAATGCCCATGCCCTTCCCTCCTCGTCGTCCTCCTGCTCAGCAGTATCCACCTATGGGACATGAGATGGAGCATTTCAGAACTATGAGGCCGGGATTTACATACCCACCTTTTGAAAGAGGGAGGTGGTAACCTGAGGAAGGACTTTGTAAGCAACTGGTGGTTCTGCATCTTTCATCCAGTCCCCCAACTAAATATGATCTGTGGTTCTGTGTGTTTACCAGGGAAGACATCTGTTTGGGTGTATATATATGTATTTTTATAAATGTAAAGTTGTATAGTATTATGTTTGATTCAGTTTGTTGTTGTAGTGCACACAAAAATACAGCATGTCTATTTTATAACCTCTAACAACATTTTTGTTTGTTTTTTCTGTAAAAAAAATTCTAAACTGTTGTTTTGTTGTTTTTCAAATACCAAGCATGACCATTTTTACAGATACAAATGGACTCTGTTAAGGAAAAAAAATATACAAGGAGAGATATTTTGTGTCTTGCCAGTAGAGGGTAGGATAAACATTGAGGTCACACCTTGTAGGATTATTTGCAGTGAATAAAAACAATGCTCACCATTCATTGTTTTCTATGTTTCTGTAAACATTGTGTAATTTTTAACTTCATGACAGATGAATTTAGGTTAGAATACTTTTGAAATTGCCCTAACTTTGACATTTTTGGCTTTATGAGTGAAAAAAGATCCACTTAATTAAACCCATAAACCTGTATTTATGATGCATTTATTTGCTCATGTAAGGTGCATCTGCATGCAAGGCACGTGACGTGCAGACATGCACATCACGAGTACGTCTAAATTGTTGCATTCTTCATTTGTCGCATTTTAATTTTGAAATAAATCGGGGATTTTGTTTGAAACTCAGATGAGATTAGAGCTGTGTGTCTGATTGGCCCTGAGAATAAATAAGTGGCGTTCTCATGATCCAGTTGCACGCCGTCTCCGAGGGTCTTAGGCTCCGCCCCTCCTGGCGATGTGGAAACAACACGCATGGTCTGTGGAGACCTTGGAGAAGCGGCTGGATCTGCGGGACGTTCCTGTGGAAGACATGGACATTTCTCCGTTTGGACACAAGCAGCCAGTTCCTGGTGAAGGTGAAGACAGGTAGGTGGCGTTGGGGGGGACTAGGAAGCGACCTGTCTGAATCATCATGTGAAGGAGGGAACATATACATATGCTGGTTGCGTTTGCGTGGTTCTAGTGCCGCGTGCACGCTTGAGCGCGTCACTCAGCCGTACAAGTTTACCGGAGGCGACACGCTGGCGCGCCGCAGCGAGATGCGGTCCGGTGAGCAAACCCCATAAAATATCCTTTTTTTTCTTCCTGTTTTATTTTCTCAGTGGTCGCTTTGATTTTGGTGTCCTGCCGGTTGATCCCTGCTCTCTGTCGTTTTGAGGGTGAAACAGACGTGCGTAAATGATAAGCGCCACCAGGGTCAGCGCATGTCCAGACAGACGCGTTTAAAATCATAGAGCATGTGGTAATTACGGAGTCTGGATAAAACACCATGAGATGATCAAATCCCTTCTGGTTATTCGTTTAGACGGGGGAAGGGGGACACGTTCTGCCACAGTGCGGTAAATCCGTTTCTCTTTAATGACACTTGTGCGCCTCTCTTGTGCGGACGTTTAGTGCTGCCTGCTCCTTTTTGGAGATGAAACCGAAAATGTAAATGTCATGCGTGCTGCTGCTTTTCACCAATGACCTTATGGTGTCAGGATTGTTGCAGCGTCACTGCCACTGTCTCCTGTTGAAGGTGTCTTTCTCCCCACAAACTGTAAATTTGACCATGTGATGATCTAATCATGTAAAGGTCGTCCCTATAGCACTATTCTTTTTTAAACTCACCATGGCAGCCAGTTTAATTACTGATATGCATTTGCTGCCATTCTGTTGAGATAAATGTTGCTTTTGGACGAAAACATCTTTGTCCTGAGAGGCTAGGATGCAGATTCTCAGTCAGCAGCTTATTTATAGTTGGCCAACAGTTGTCTACGCCACAGATTCAGGGTAGTGGCAAAATGCAAGCTTGACAAATACAGAAAAGAATATTTAGCTTTCAGTTTTATGGAAGAAACATTCTCACCAGAATGACCTTTTTTAGACGTCGGATTTCTGACATTGCATTTTTATTCTTTGAAATTATTCAATTCAATTCAATTTTATTTATATAGCACCAAATCACAACAAGAGTCGTCTCAAGGCACTTCACAAAATAAACATTCCTATACAATTCAGCTCATTAAGCCATTTTGTATTTGAATTGTTTAAATTTACCAGCAAAAGAATTAATCCAGAATAATCCAATGGCAGAATCTCAGCTTCAAAATTGCAACCAATTAGGTGGCTGCCTTGTTATGGAACTAGGATTGGGACAATATTCAGCGTAACTTGTACCAAGTTTTGTAACTGCAAACATGTTTCATCACATGTAACTTTGGATTCATAACTTGTAACTTTGGATTCGTAACTTGTAACTTGTAACTTGTGACCCATGCCGAATTAAACCTACTTCTCTGCGTGAGTACGGAGAAACGCGACACCATTTTGTGTTGGTGTAAGGGCTCTCTGACAGGCCTGCAGGGGCTGAAGAAGACATGCCCAACTTTTTAACTAGCCATCGAAATTGACTGCAACTGCTAACTTGTGAGGTCAGGACGCCGCTTCCTAAAAATTCGTCAATGGCACCGGCGTTGCCCTCTCAAAAAACATAAAGGCAGCCGAAGATATTTAGCGACAGACACGAAACAGTTTGAAGTACGCGTCACAGAATTGGTAAAAAATATATATAAACATTTATTCATGCATGAATGAAGGAGTACAAAAGACACAGCAAGCGTTTTATTCGTGAACATAATATATGGGGAACGTGGGTTTAGTGGTGGCGACTGAGGAAAATGAAGGACAAATTTGTGCACGTTCAAAAGTCTCTGAAATACAATAAAACAATGCAAACGCAATAATAAATACACTATATTCAGTGTTTCACCTAGAAATTTTTCCAGCCTTGGCACGTGTGTGTGTGTGTGGGGGGGGGGGGGGGGGGGGGCCGAGCGTGGACCGTTTTGCTGCTGTGCATTGTCCATGAGGGGGGGTCGTTGCAGTGGAGCGCCTCCCTTCCATGTGTCTGTGTGTGTGGGGATCTCACAGGCGTGAAGCTGGACTTTCACTCCCCAGGGGACGGAGAAGTTTGAGGGGAAAACATCTCTGTCAATGGGTTTGCACGACTTCACGCTCGATCTGACGGAGAAGTATAAATCAGCCTTTTATCATCACTGATCAAGTCAAGTGGCTTTTAGCCAATCAAATTATGCTTCTCTAACTGGCAGGTGTAGCTCAGGAGGTAGAGCAGGTTGTCCAGTAACTGGAACGTTGCAGGTTCAATCCCGGCTCCTGCTGTCCTTGGGCACAACGCTTAACCCGCCTTAACTGCTAGTGGCGGTCGAAGGGACAGTTGGAGCCAGTGTACGGCAGGCCTCGCCTCTGTTAGTGCGCCCCAGGGCAGCTGTGGCTACATTGTGGCTCATCCCCACCAGTGTGTGTGAATGGGTGGATGACTGATTGTATTGTGAAGTGCCTGGGGGAACCCTAAGAAGACATTATACAAATACAGGCCATTTACCATTTAAAATCAAGTGAAAGTCTCATTAGTCATCACCACACATTGGTGAAATTACATTTCCCCGTGGGGAAGCTGTGAGCTGCAGTCGCGCTCAAGAACTACTTGGTGATTTAACCCCCCAATAACCCCTTAAAGCTGAGCGTCAAGCTGGGAGGCATTGGGTCCCATTTTTAGAGTCTTTGGTATGATTTGAACTCTGATCTCCCAGTCCCAGGGCAGACACCCTACCACTAGGCCACTGAGAAGGTTACCATTACTATTCACTGATCAGGTGACACCAGTGAGGTGTCCACTTGATCGAGTGATGATTGCTTTGGCTTAGGTCATTTACTGTTGAATTTTTGGCATGAAATTTCTGGTGTTGAATTTATTGATTATGACATTTTGCAGTTGAATTCCTACAGATGAAATTTTTCTGGTTTTTTTTAAGTTAAAATTTTTAAATACAGATTTTCAGAGAATAAAATTTTTGACCTAAATTAATCTGTAAATAAATTGCGGCACAGCTAGATGCAGTTCGTGGAGTTTGTCAATTACACAAGTAATGTTTAATGAGTGGTAACAGAACTTATGCATGTGGGAAGCTGCACTTAAACTAAAAATGGTCTGAGTTCATAAACGTGGTAACACGAACCCATCTGTTTGACCCGGCCACCCGGGGACCTGACCTATATGCCCGTCCCATTTGTGGTTTTGAGCTGTAACTGGTTTGATCTTTAACTACATCTCAAAGATCTCAAATGTTAGACCAACTGTCTGCACATGAAAGAATGTTGGAAAATTCATGTGGAAATATGACGGCACTTCTCACAATTCGTGACATTGTTCTTCACGCACATACAGACAGACATGTTCTACCAAACAGTAGTTTGCCTGGAATGTGCGTAATCTAAGCCTCATGAGTGCTCTTTGTCAATTATTCATTTCCATCCCACTTGTGCATAACTCTTCATTCATCTGCCAAGGAAGTACTGAAGACATTCTAGTGTCATGTCTAACAACCACGGCTTAGTCTGACAACATGAAATACTTCTGAAGTAGGTACTATTTACCTTTTTACTCAAGTTATTACATTTTTAATCCTGATTAAATTGTGTTTAATTTTTTCTGTCTTATTGAGACAAATTTAAATGTCAGCAAAAAGATAGAAGAGGATGTGCGTTGTGGAAAAACTGGTTTGGATTTTCAACCAGAACCCAAAAGGCAGGAATCTCTTTAGACAGGAACCTTCTGTCTTTGTTCGAAAGAGTTGGTAAGAATACTGATTTCTACTAATCCCCCTGAGCTATGCACACCGCCCTCCTGATAAGTTAAACTATGAAAGCTGCCTAAATATCTGAATAAACTTCAAGCCTGAGCCAGAAATTATGCTTAACAGGAGCTGTACTAGTAGGATAATGTTTAAGTTACTGAGGAAGAGGATTATCTTTCAGAAATATTCACTTTTAAATCAAATTTAATACACATAATATATGTAATCTTAAATATTTACCCAGTTACAAACAAGTTATATATTGATTCTTCTCGATTGTGAATAAACTCCATTATTTTAGACTGGTTCATCTTGTTTGGTACTGTTTTTGGATTTTTGCAAGAGGCTTTATATTCAAATTTCTGTTACAACTAAGCCTCATTTACACAGAATGCAGAAAGGATGCGGTTCAGAATCCGTACGGCCTTTTTGTTATTTTTCAAATACCTAATATATTTTGAAATGGACAAAGTCACGTCCGTAATGGACTTAAATTCCAGCATTGTTAAGTTTTTGGTGTATCGCATGTCTAATGTGAGCAATTATACACTGTGAACTGGTATTCTTGTGATTAATAACAAAAAAACTTCTCTCCAAGATGTCTCGCCTCCAATTTACACCGGGTTGCATAAGCGGCACGTTACGCCAACGTTGCGGTCTCCATGACTTATATAAACTGTTCTATAATCAATGGCAGGTGTCACCAACTCCATTCCCTGAGGGCTACCATCCTGCTAGTTTTCTGTGTTTCCTGCTCGACCACCTGAATGGAGTAATTTAATACTGCCCTTACCACGTTTATCTCTACACAAGCCTGTTAATGGTGCGTTCCGGTTGTCCTCAGAACTCGAGATAAGTTAGTTGGAAATGATGCAATGAACTCGGAATTCTGAGCTGCAAGCTTGTAGGTTTCAGAGGACCCCAAGATCCCAAATTTAAAGATGGCTTCGCCCAGTGCTACCAGGAAGTAGTTATCGTCTTTATGTTTTTCTCATTTATAGGTTCAGTTTTCATTCTTTTTGCTATTTAACAGCACCAGTAAGTTGTTTATTGTTGTTATCAATAGTTATGTTGTCGAAAAATTTAACATTGCCGCCAAAATTGACTTGTGTTTATGGTTTTTACTTTTCCTGGCGTTTAAATTTTTCCACTTCATTTGTAATGTTTTTCTGGTTGTATGTGTCAACTGTCGAAGGACAAGTGTGTCATTAGATGCGGAGAATACTTGGTTATATAATTCTTTTGGTGTAATATTTAACAACATTGGTGGCATCCATATTTTCTGCGTTGGAAGCTGGAATGCAAAACGAGCCCATTACGTAATTTCCTGCTCGGAAATTCTGAGTTGCGGTGACTTCTGGAATGCACGATTATTACGCATTAATTTCACCCAGATGTGTAGGATCAAAGAAACAGCTAAAGCTTGGTTTATGCTTGACGCATCCACTTTCCGCGCGGTGATGCGGCTCGCGGCTGGAACGCGCTTCACAACTCGCAGCATTTTATGGTTCGTGCGGCTTCTCTCTGCGGTGAGACAATATTCTCCCAAACTGAACGGGGCAGCATGGAGCTCTACGGCATGCATCCAACACTACACCATAGTAGAAGTAGAAATTACTGTTTACAGTGCGGCATTTCAGCATTTTTAACAGCGTCCTCGTCTTTTC
Source organism: Nothobranchius furzeri (assembly GCF_043380555.1). Classification (NCBI taxonomy): domain Eukaryota; kingdom Metazoa; phylum Chordata; class Actinopteri; order Cyprinodontiformes; family Nothobranchiidae; genus Nothobranchius; species Nothobranchius furzeri. The sequence goes on from NC_091753.1 coordinate 43,400,205, forward strand.
CGACAGTGCGAGCTATTTCTCTCCAAGAATTAACAACATGTTGATCACGGTGATCTTTGAGAGCTGAATCATACAAATGTCGGTATTTACGAACCTCTGCCGTACTAGTTCTTGCCAGTCCGCCATGTTTTTCCGCGTCCAACCGTCCGCGTGGTTAGAAATTTTCCGAGGTGCGCGTTGCGGAAATTCTGGGCCGTGCGGCGGCGCGGCGGAGGGGCGTGGTTGTTAAAATGACGCAAAATGACGCAACTTTTCCGCGCGGAGCCGTGCAGACGCGTCAAGCATAAACCAACCTTAACATGCAGGATGGGAGCCCTCGAAGACCAGAGTTGGTGACCCCTGGTCTATTGTAGGGCCCGACCGATATTATTGGCCGATATTGGGGTCATTAACAGTATCGGCTATCGGCCAAAAAGACGGCCGATATGGCCGATATTGTGCTACCTATCCAGCAGATGGCGCCAACTTTATGAACTCATGATGTGTGGCTCCACTCCTTTGAACTTTGAACACAAATTATTGTTTTGGAACTTGTTTTTTTTATTTATTCTTATATATGTTTCTTATGTGCAATTATTTCCTGTCCAGTGTGAATAAGTTCACAAAGTTAACTTCCACAGAGTGTTACTTTGTTACAAAGCACAAGTATTACGTTTTATTTATTGCTGCATTTTTATTATTTTAATATTCTTATAGGGATCTTCTTTCCCTAAACTTGTGTGTGTTGTTAGATTCCCCAGAGTTAGCTAAGTCAGAAAAAACATTTTGCAACCGGTTGTTTTAGCATAAATCAATGGAAGGGAAGGCTTGCATTCACCTACATAAAAAAACACTACAATGTATGTGAATTCACTTACATTGTTTTATGCTAAACTAAGAAAACCAACTGCTGCCAGTTCATATTGGGCTGGTTATAAAATGCCTTTTCTGACTTGTCTAACTCTGGGGAATCTTAACAAGACACAATTTTACTGAGTGGTGGAATATTCCTTTAAGTTAAAATATATTTGTGGAAACCACAGTTTACAAGAAAAAACATGAATGTTAGACTTATGCTGTGACTGAGTTTGTGTTATGTTGTTTTGAGATCTGCTAAATAAATCTTATTTGCATTACTTGGAAACCCTAGTGAGTTATTGAGACAGTTCTTTGGTGTGTAATAGAGAAATAAGTTTGCATCAAAAAGGCAGAGAATGAAGGGTTTAAGCTTAAGAAAAATTTTATTATTTTTTTGGGAGGGAGATTTATCGGCCATTATATCGGCTATCGGCCTTTGTTAAAAGTTTTATATCGGTATCGGTCCCAAAAAAAGCATATTGGTCGGGCCCTAGTCTATTGTGTAGTTTATGTCACAGTGCATGTCGAGGTGCTTCCCAGAGTCGTGTTCTAGCGTTGCTTGCTAAAGATACACTTGGGTTCTTGGATTTTTGATGCACCACTCTTTCAGAACGAGTTCCACAGTTAACATAGGGCTAAACAGGAAGTCAGTCACACATGGTGTCAGTGTAAAGCATCCATTAAGTTTAAAAATTAAAGACAAACGCAGATTTGCCATTGTTTAACTATGTCTTTAACTTGGTCCTTACCGTTGACCAAGAAGAAGAAAGAAGAAGAAAATATCATTTCTATAGCGCCTCTCAAGATAAAAATCACGAGGCGCTTCACAAAAACAAAAAATGTAAAAGTATAAAACATAATTTAGAAAATTGTTAAAAATATATTTAAAATGAGCAAAAAATAGACAACTGTGATTAAAAAATGTTAAGAAAGAGAGAGAGTGAATAGGAAAGAGGGAAATCAGTGGATCCTGAGGAAGGTGGAATAGGTGGGGAGAGCAGAATAAAGAGAGAGTGGTGAAGAAGGTCATACAAAAGCCAGCTTGAACAAGTGAGTCTTCATCTGTGTTTTAAAGGGACTATAAGGAAGTTTGACAGTCAAAACATGTATAGAAATAATAAATGTGTTCTTCATACATTCTCCTGCAATGCCCTGGTCCTGTAGAATGAGCCCTGGCATTTTTACTGTGATTGCCTGTTTTTCTGTAAAATCACAGAAAAAGAGAGCTGCTCGGGTCGAGCAGGCTGCTTCATGCGCGTTCACGCTCAGGCATCGTCTGTAGCATTTGCTATACGTAGCTTTAGCAGCAGAGAGAGAGGCAGTGCCACTTTGTCGCTGTTCCTAACGCCTAGTGATGAACCTAGCTACTTTTATGAGGACCCTTAGCTACTTTCTGTAGAACTTTCTTCTTGATGTTTCCTGCAAATTAGCAACAAAATAGCCATTTTCGCTCCGAACCGTTCTTTGGATTGACGTTGTTTCAGCTGTCATCAAGGATATAAATGTTACAGATACAAAGAATGTCACTGGTGCTTTAGCTCACCTAGTAAGATGTCTGACTCTCGTCGTTTCATTTTTACATTAGTGATAATTTTTTTACAGTAATAAGACACCCACATTTTTATTTGAGACTCGCCGAAAGGCATTGAATTCATGGATAAAAAAGATGTGGGTTCAACTTTCATTTTGGAACAATTTTTCAAGCAAGGGAAAGGAATGATCTGAGCATGCAGGAGGACTGACCCATCATAATCCTTTGTCGACTGTGCTGAAGAGAAAGGTACAGAACCAAATTATTTAATTAATTAGCTGCATCCTGTCCTCTATCCTCCGGGCCGCAAACACACACACACACACACACACACACACACACACACACACACACACACACACACACACACACACACACACACACACACACACACTGCACGTTCGGCTGGCCGACGAGAAAGTCCAGCGGCAGAGACAGAGTCACATTATTTTTATTAATTTGCTGTGTTCTTCAGTCCTCCGGGCCATACACAGGGGACTGCCTCCGCTGTTATTTTCGTTAAGGAGTGTGCACATACAGCATGCACACCTCATGCATGAGCTTACTTTTGAAGCTGCAGTTACACGTTAGGCCTGAGTGGCGATCGCGAGCATAAAAACTTCAAACTTCCTTACAGTCCCTTTAAAGGAGACCAGTGAGTCCACTGATCTCAGGCTCAGGGGGAGAGAGTTCCAGAGTCTGGGGGCCACAGCAGCAGATGATCTGTCACCTTTGGTCTTTAGCCTGCTGCTGCACAACCAGTAGGCTTTGAAAGGACCAAAGGAATCATCTGCTCCCTGCAACTTTTGAAGAAAACATCAGTGTGTTTTCCATGATGGATGAAGAGGCTTTTATCCAGGCAGCAGAGAAACACAACACCACCCATCCTTTTTTACAAAGACAACACAAAGAAGGAGAGGGTATGGACCAATGTCAGAATGGGATCTTGCAATTCTCCTTTGATTTTGTGATCTTGTGAGTCCTGCCACCCAAACCGTATTCTGACATGCCCTCAAAGGGTTTGATGCACCGCAAAAATGGCAACAAAACCATGTTGCTGCTGTAATGCGCCGCTCACGCACCTGGTGTAAATTGTGGGTCACTTTCTGACTCTTGAGGAGTGTGATACGATTTCCAAATGCCCACAACCGTACCCAACATGTTCAAATTTCCTGCAACTCAGAAGTAAGTAAGACTCTTGACTCTTAACAAGTTGAGAACTCATTCTAACACTGACTGCTTTAAAAAGCCTCTCATATTTGTTGCCAACAGTCCCTTCCCAACGAGATACTGGCTTTATCTTTCTGCTTAGAGAAACACATTCTTCTCTTTCAGATTTGAAACATTTCTTATTGCATCCATATGCTCTGTGAATAATTTATGGATTTTTTTGACATGCTTATCAAGTGATCACATTATGTTTACTGTAAGCAGTTTAAGATAATAAAATAGGACAATACGTTTTTCCACCTGTCTGTTTAGATCCACGTTTTGTATTGCATTACAGAAAAGATCCCAACCTCCCCCTGTTCTTCCTGACAGGACATCTGTCACCATTAGTAAATGCCATCCATGTGCTGCTTCATCCTTTGATCTTCTGCCATTAATAAACAGGTTAAAAGAAAGAAAAAACAAAAAAAGAAAATGTTCCTCCCAGTCAGTCGTATTGATCCTCACAGCAGTGATTTTGCGATAACCCATACGCTGCAGAACATTGCGAACCCAACATTTTCCCGTCGTGTGCACATTAAAAACAACTTGTGTGTTTTTCTAATTTATTACTGATTGTGAAAGACCGAATCTTGCCACATATTATAGTGTGATAAAATCACGATGTGCTGACTCGCAGCACTGTCTGATAGAGGGATTGCCAAGATTTGTCTCCAGATGCTTTGCAGAGGGCGACGCCTTCAGCAGTGCTGCACATTAAGGTGACTTTGATGCTTTATAATGTAAAAAAAAACAGTTTATATCCCATTCACTTAAAAAAGGGAAGCAGTCCTAAAGCACCTTCAACTATTAGTTCATGCTTATCCCACAGAGGGATTTGTGTAATTCTCTGCATCACTTCTAATGAGGATTTTCTCATGAATTATTGCATGCCTAAATTAAAACTATTGTATAAGTATTCATGAATGACACCTTGTTGTTGTTTCTACTTTTGGAAACCAGACAATGAAAATGTATGTTTTGGCTTGAGATCCTGTCTTTTGAGATTGGTGTAGCCTTAAGAAAACGTGATTTCTGAAATGATTTGAACAGTGAGAAAGAACATGCTGTCAAAAGTTCTCATGGTTGTAGTCATGAGCTTCACATGGCTGGTTGAGTCTTGTGCTTTTAGATTAATAATAGATGCTAAGTGCACAAAACTGCTGAAGCAGTGAGTCACTTTGGAGGAGCTGAAGTTAGGCTAACTTATCACCACATCAATCATGAGCTCAAGCTGTTGTTGGGGTTCTTAATTATCTGATATAAGTTTGGAAAATTGCTTGAAATACCTTTTTTACAGTCAGAATTTCTTTTGGACTTTTCTGAGAGGAATAAAATATTATGATCATACTGCAGGGGAAAAATGGGCCAAATCCGCATTTTTTGTCCATGTGTCCCCTGTATCTGTTTTTTTACCTTCTGAAGACCACAAGTCAGAACCAGGTCACTTGCACGTGTGGTCTTAAATCAGATCCACCATGTCATTTTTCATCCGACTTTATTTCACTCAAGTGCGAGGCAGGAAGTGGTAAGATTACACACCATGATGTACAGTATCTGTATTCACTGCAGTCGTATGTGTGACATCAAACATTTTTCTGCGTATCTGGGTCATGTAAATGTAAGGGGCCTGTATTTGGGTTAGGGTTAGGCTTCTACAACCCCACAAGGCTCTTCACAACACAGTCAAGCTCTTTTTAGAAGACACACCATGGCGGCAAATCAGCGTAATACTGCTGCCATGGTGTGTCTTATGAACAGGCCATGGCGGCATGGCGTTGCTGGAAATTTGTGGTGTTCGTGCCGCCATGCCTGGTAGTAATTGTACCACAAGGCGCAACAGAGGGAGGTCATGCTCGTGGGGAGTTACTGGCGAGCTTCGGTCGGCATTGATATTGAAAATAAAAGTAAATACGGCGATAAGTTTTGTTTTTGTAAACAGAATCAGCTGAGATGGTAAACTATAGCGATGCAGCGCTCCATAAGCTTCTCTCCATTGAAGCTGGAGGCCTGATCACCGATCACCAGAGACTGCAAAGGGACAGTGGAAGACAGACACCTTTAGGAGCGGCTTGTCAAAAATATGTAATGTGCGCGACTTTGATTGCAATAAAAAATAAGTCATGTCCAAGATGAACTGAAGTCTGCAGCAGCGTAGAGACCGCCCCCATACCCCCTTTATATCTCCATCGTGTAATCTTTTGTAAAAAGAACACGATTACGCCACATTAACACCACGGTCTGACCACTTATAAACAACCTTAGGCTCCCTAATGACAGCTTGGTATGCGGCAAACTGGCGGCATTGCTGTCTAAAAGAGGCTTCAGTCATCCATCCATTTACACACACAGTCACACGCTGGTGATGATGAACTACACTGTAGCCACAGCTGCCCTGGGGCTCACTGACAGAAGCGAGGCTTGCCATACGCTGACGCTACCGGACCCTTCAACCACCACCAGCAGGTGAGGCGGGTTGAGGACACAACAGCAGCCTTCTCTGGTGGGAGCTGGGATCAAACCTGCAACCTTTCGATTACTGGACCTGCCACCTGAGCTACTGCTGCCCCTTAGTTTATTAGAGATGCGGGGGTGGTGGAAAACGACAGCCAAACTGCACAAATTCTTGGTCTATTAAGACACGCAAACGCCACAAGCAGACTTGCCAAAAAGCATACGTCACTAAAAACTGACAGATCCCCAATAGAACGATGATGAAAAGAGAAAAATAGCACCACCGTTAACGCTTCTTTTATGAACCAAATTCCAAAAAGCAATGGTCCACATGTTTCTGCGTGTAGCTTCCACTGTTGCTAATGTTGCCAATGCTACTCTCACCTTGTACTTCCATCACTCATTTTTCATCTCACTCATGGGAAAGGTGGTGGTGGTGGGGGGGGGGGTTATCGGTCGATTGCAAACTGGAGTCGTAGGTTTTCAAACCGTGCTCGAAGACTGTTGTCGGCTGACTTTGGTAATTTTTCGTCACAATTCTGTTCATGAAGGGGGATTTGTCCAAAAAACACAGTGTGGTCTGTGCTTTACTCATTAATATTCATGATATGTGTGATATGCCCTGATGCGGTTGGTGCAGTGATATTTTGGTTCTGTTGTATTTTTGTGTCAACCCCACTCCTCCCCGCCTTTATTTCTTTTTACCTCTTTTTCTGCAGGTCTAGAAGCAGATTCTTGTTTTTTTCGTTTATTGTTGCCCCCCCCCCCCCTACCCCCCTTCTCCTCCTCCCCCCACACGTCTTCCTTTCCTCTACCCCCTTTCTCTTTCTGTCTCCGTGTTTGTTGGGTTTTAAAACAACTGAAAATATTTCTAATGAAGTTTTGGTATCGGATGAGGCATTCCAGCTGAAGCTATACTGTTTCCACCTGTGAGAGTAAAACTGTAAGGCTTGTCGTTGGCGCTCAGACATCAGTTCTGATTGCTTTACAGCTGGACAGGACACGGTTATTTTTGCGTTATAGACCCCCCCCCCTCCCCCTTTTTTTATTTTATTTCTTTGTCTAATCTAGTCTAGAAGGAAGAGTTTAAGCCTCTAGATGCCTCTGACTTTTTACCCTGTAAATACTAATTGCTAGCCACAATAAAAATGTATGCAGTTGCTTCATTGATGTTCTTACAGATTGAACGTGTTCTTGGGTAGCTGATGTTATATTGGAGTGTTTTGTGTAGCTCAGCACATAGTTGACCAAACAAAGCCGTTTGTAAAGTTTAGACCTCTGCACTTTAATATGCTCAAAGCACCTAACCTACGCTGCATAGGCTCAGTCGTGTCCGACGCATTCTGAGTCTTTTCTCTGAACTCTAAATTATTTTCCTCTTTATATCGCTGCTTTTGATGTTTACTCTTGAGAGTCGAATCTCTACTGGAGACCACTAGACCATCCGCTAATGATCTCTACCCAGGCATGGGTCTCTGCTTTCATGTCTGGCACAGCACTTACATTTTTCTCTTTAGATAGCGCTTGTACATGCTGCTCTTTGTCTTTGGTACTGTTGATCAGCTCTTATTTTGGATGGATTGGGGTGGGGGATGGTGGATGGGACCTTTTAGCAATTTCTTTTAAAGGCAATACTTTAACACCTATTTGAAATAATTGTTTATTAATGCACTACAGTTCGAAGAATAAGATTACTACCTGAATTATAAGCCACCCTGTGTTTCATGCACATTTGTTAGTTATTCACTGACCTTTGTCTGAGCTATTCTAGGCAGATTTGTCATTTAGCCAGTTGGACACGTTAGGATCTGAACACTAGTGGCGTTAAAAGCCACACTGCAGAGTAAAGAAAGCAATAAGTTATGCGACTGATCCCCCATGCTGTGACCCAAAATTGTGTTTAAAAAATAATCTTCTCTGCTGTCACGTTTCAAACTCAGTGTGTGGTAACAAGTTCAGTTTTAAAATGAGAGTGTCACAGTTAAAGACACAGCATAGCCTGTTTCCTTTCATTGGTGCATCAAATTAGCAAAAATAAACCATCGGGATGCTTGAAAAATAAATATTTAAGTGGAAAAATTACAATTTAAACTAGTTGTTTTCATTTTAGTTTCAAAGTAAAACGTTATTTTCATTTAATTACTGTATACCCTTGACTTACATGTTTTTTTTATTTTGTGTAAAAAAAGTTGTACACAAAAAGGCCTTATTTATAAAAACGATGAATTCTGTTTCACATTATTTAAATCATGCATATTTAATTTTAGAGCCTTTTAATGCCAGGAAACTGGACAATAAAAGCTGACCTGTAAAAAGGCAATTTAACAGAAATGCTGGTTTGGTTTTTTGTCAATTTTTACACTTCAATCATGTTAAATAAATAAACTGTGGGAGCTATGAATGAATACAAGCATATGTAATAATTTGCCTCACAGCTCTGTTGGCGTTAGATGATAATGGTGTGGAAACAGAATGAGTACATTCCTCTGCAGAGTGTATTAATAGCAACATTTATTACTAAAATCTATAAAAATGGGAGTGGAAATCAAACTTTTGCATGTCCATTAAAAATTGCATTGATAAACAATTTAAAAACCCGTAATGAATAGAGCTTATGGACCGCATCAGTATTGCTGTAGATGGGTAACAGTAACCTCACCTGCCAAATTGCCCCAACGCTATCAAGTGTCCTATTAATGTATTGGATGACCAATTTAATCAGCTCTTGAGTGTGGCTAGCAGAGGGCCTTATGGCCTTGTGCCAGTGGTGAGGAAAGCAGATTTTTTTTGTTGAGCCGAGCTTCATGTAAGTAATCTACATTTCTGAAATGTTTGTGGTGCAGCAGGGAGTCAGCATTAACTCACATGTCACTGATTATCGTGTTTATCCGACTAATGTTTTAGTTTTCTTTGCTCATTTTTAATTCACTACATTTGTCCTTGTGTTATCTTAAGCCTTTGGGATCACATGGCAACTCTTTGTTTAGTTTTTTCAGAGTTGTGTGTGTGTGTGTGTGTGTGTGTGTGTGTGTGTGTGTGTGTGTGTGTGTGTGTACAGCCTAAATACAGGATAAGCCACTTTGAGGCAGACACAAGAAAAATAAAGTGGTCCTAGAGTTTAAACCACATTTACCTTGTTGATTATAGGCAGCTTTGGGTGTCTAATGCCAAAGGCCTGTGCCCTCTCGAACCTGCTTACCTGTGTGAAATAATAATGTTTTAATTAGGGATGTCCCGATCCCATCACATGATTGGAAATCGGCCCCGATCACGTGTTTCAGACTGATCGGGACTCAGGCTTTACTTCCTGATCCAAGCCCCGATCCGGAGTTGGATACTGGGTTCAAATTACAGGAGAGCAACTTGGTTCTCCTTAAAGGTTGTCAGGCTCCCCTGATGCCCTTAACTTACACACCCAGAAGGAGCAGCGGGGATTCTTTTGAGCAGAGATGCAGAGAGCTGCAGGCAGTCTGCTGATTATTCATTAACTCCAGCTGTTCTGCACACGGCCACAGTAACATTTTCCAAGTTTCTAAGTGGCGCTACCAAAAAATATATAATTAACACACAGTCTTTCGTGCGTGGGGGCCTGGGCGCTCGGTGTGTGTGTGGGGTGGCCGACCCCGTGTGGGAATCTGGTCGGGGCCTTGGGGGTCGGGTCCTGACATGTATGCTGCCGGGAAGAAGGCAGGAACATGCAGCAGTGCCTGGCCCGGGCTCAGGGGCCTCGGATAGACCTTGGCTCCACTGCTGTTCCATCACAGGGGAGGGGGATGTCCAGGAAGGGGAGGACCCAACCTTACCTGGATGTCCTACTGTATGTCTTATATATTCTGGAAGTTGTGCAAATGCAGGGATGGGAGTAGATATTCTGCTGGGGTGGGGCTGGGTTGGTGCCTTCGGACTCCGTGAGGCCCTGTGATGCTGCTTCTTTGGGCCCTGGCAAGACGGGCTGGGGTCTCCATGCCCTGGGTGGCATTTTGGCAACTGAGGTGCCTATTGGGGCCAGTGGGGGAGCTGGCTCCCTGGAGGGCTTAAGTCCAACCAGCCCTTCCTCCCCATCCCCACACATTTTTCTCATCCTGCTCCCTCACATCATCACACAATCATGCACATAGGACCTTGGGGGGGTGGACAAGTCAAGGGGTGCGGGTATGGACCCCATTTCCACATTCCTGTGGCAACCTGCCCCCCAATTTTTATTTGCACCTTAAACATTTCCACCAACGACATTCCACGCAAACACACACTTAGGGCCTTGGGAGTGAGCACATTCAGCAGCATTTGGCAGGGGGATTTTTTAGCCTCATCCCAAGTGCTGGTGCCCATTCCCAATTTTAAACTGCACTTAGACACTGAGGGCTGTGGGTGCAAGTGGGGTCGTGTGGTGGCATCAGCTGGCGTAGGCCAGACGATGCCCGCACTGCCCGCTCACCACAGCCTTGGAATACACCTCATCAACACGCACAAACACTATACTGGAGCAGGCGGAGGGAGACTAGGGGTCTTAGCACACCTCTGTTGTCACTTGGCTTCCTGGGGCTGGAGGTTAGGAGGGAGATCTGGCTGTCTGGTTGGGGTCTGGGGTAGTGGGTTGCTTTGCTCAGCGTTGGGCGGGGGAGACTGCTCATCAGCACCCCAGCAGAAAGGGTCAAACTCTGGGAACCGTCAATGGTTGTACCCCATGTGCAGCAGTACCGGGACCAGAGTGAATAGGGTGTGCATGGGGAGCATGAGTGGGTGTCCGGCATGCATTTTTGTAAGTCTTTGGCTGTATGTGTATGTGTGAGCATGAGGGAGGGAGTGTGTGACTGTGTCTGTTTATGACTGTATACGTCAGGTGGGGCCTTTGACTCCTCCCTTCTCCTAGGACATCTTCGTCTCCCCTCCCCCGCCACACCTGGTGTGGAGTGTGGTGCCTTGGTCTGCCTAAGTAGTCATGGCTTCCGGGTCAGGGGGTTTAAGATTTTTGGCGTCTGCCTGATCAATACCGGTGGCTGCCTGGTGGGATCTGGGTCCCTGGGCTCTGCTGGGTCCCCAGCGGGGGTGGTCGCCCCTGGCTCCTGGGCTCGGCCGGCTGGGGGGTGGGAGGCTGCGGGCGGGCCTGTGGGCTTGCCGCTGATATCTCCCGAGACTCTGCCGGCTGCTGGTTGTGGCCCCCGAGGCGATCCTCTGCGCCTCTCGAGGGGGGCGGGGTCTTTTCTGGTCGTGGTCTCCTTGGGGTCCCTGTGCTCTGGGGCAGTTCCTGGATCTCTGGGACTTGGAGCTCCTTCCATCTGCTATGTATCTTTGAGGGGCAGATCTGTGGCCCCTCACACTCTCTATTGTACGCTCCTACAGAGAAACCTTACACATACAAGCGCATGTACACACACAGGTGTTCACATGGTGCTCTCATAAGTATGGACTTGGGCACGTTCAACACATGTCTTAAGGCTATGGTGGGCACTTAATGCACTGTGACAGGACACGGAATAAAATAATAATCATAATAATAATAATAATAATAATTGCTTCTGCATCAGCTTGTGGAGCTGATGCAGAAGCATAAACTAAGCTTTAGGTGTGACCTCCTGGTCATCGTCTTGCTCCCTGGCTTCTTTTCATGCTGCTGTTTATATTAATTCCGTCTTTTTATTAGGATCCCATGATTACAGTTTTTTTTAATGATTTCTTCACATTTCTTAATGTAAATTTTCCCTTTTTTCCCATTTTTCTTTTTTTATATTAGGAATGTACAATATTTCGGCATCAATATCAGTATCGGCCAATGCTAGTGACTTTTACATACAGATCAACTCACACTCATGCTATTTTGTTTATTAATATAAAAAAGTGGGCGGGGCAAACCAGTCTTTCTGGTAGGACTTTATTATGGGGTTGTGTTTGGTCATAAATGTATTCTGTTATGAAACAAAGTGTGGTATTTGATAGTCTAGTTTTACCATTCTAAATAAAAACTTTTGTGTAAACCAAGTTTTTTTTCCCCCTCCCATAATCACTAGAAAAGATCCTCTAATCTCATAATTATTTTGCAAACTCAGAACTTTTCCTCCCTCACTCTCATGGTGTCTACCTTTCCAACTTGCTCGGGGCATGTTTTCTTGTTCAGTATGCATGAGAAGCTGTTTCTGGAGCACATGATGCAGGGTGCAGCCAAACAGACGCTCTGGTCACACTCACATCCTGCCCTTTTCTACTCCCCTGTGTCCTCTCTGCAGTTATTTTACCTTTTAAAAAAAGAAGCCAGCGTTGCTGTCACAGCTGATGCGGTGCAGCATCACTTGTGCTGTGTTTGAAAATCTAAAGTTATACAACAACAAAGCAAATCTGACCTTTTTCAGCCTTCATTTACCTTAACTCTCTGGAGGCAGGCGTTGCTGAATTGCAACAGTTACAGTTTTTTACAGACGTTAGGACCCATTTCTCAATACCTAGGTCACATTTGCAAAACTCTACATACAGTGTGCACAACAGAAGTCTATGTGGGCCAAACTGAGGATCAATTATCATTGCTTTGACACAAAATGCATTGAGTGACTACATCTCTCAAATGTCATGATGTCCCTTCTCACTCAGACACAACAACTGCCAAAACTCATTGTACTAACAGGACATTTTGCACTTGCTTACATACTGTTCACAAAACTGTAAAACTTATGTTCAAAACAATAACATACTGCAAAACTGAATATGACATCAAAATCCAACAGCAATATGTTATTGAAACATAAATGCAGTTTAATCAGCCACGGCTGACTCTAATTGTAGATGAACAGCTGCACAGGTGTTACACTTTCAATGTCATTATAAAAGTAGTCAATGCCAACACATATAATTGTATGGGACAATGTGGCATTTCACCACTCCCATGCAGTCATAGAGTGGTTTGTGGCCCATCCCAGAATGGAGTCACTTTTCCTCCCACCTTACTCTCCATTCCTCAACCCCATAGAGCTCTGGACCCCACGTGACTCTCAGTTAGTGGATGCCATTTTGGCATGCAAAAAAGGTAAACAAACACGGATGTAACCATGAACTGAACGGGATCCGCTTGGATTTTACTTCGTCGGAGTTTACTTCACACTTTAAAACAGAAGAAATCGTTTTATATAGTCAGAAATTAAATAGACTAAACATCTCCGACCCTTACCGTGCCCCTGGGATACTTTTTAAAAACGTCAGAAGCTGTCGGAGCGGACTTCTTACCGGCACGACACCGGACCTGACCGGGGAACCCCTTGGGATTCCCCCGGCCGGAGGAGCTGGGGAGAATGTATGGGACTCTCGACTCTACTGCCCGCTCCGACGCCAGAAGGTGTCAGAGCGGACTTCTTACCGGCACAACACCGGACCTGACCGGGGAACCCCTTGGGGTTTACCCGGAGGAACTGGCTCCGGCGGCTGGGGAGAGGGAAGTCACGCTACTGCCCCCGCAACCCGACTCCGGATACGCGGATGAAAATGGATGGATGGATGGACAAATAACAGATTTACACGTAAGTAGTCTCGGTGAGACAGATAATAGCAATCCAAAGTGCTTTTTATGTGTGATCTGACAATTGATCAACCATTGCTTAAAAATTAAATACAGCTTAGCCGGTTAATTGCTGTCATCATAAAACACGGAAACGGCAGCACGCAGAACTCACGAGGCAACATTTTACGTGATGTTTACTTGCTGCTATGAGTAATAAGACAGAAAAAGCCACGCCAAAATAAGTTTAGGAAGCCCACTAAGAATCATAATAAAAGCATTTAAAATAAATACCACACACAGTTGAGGAAACGTTGGTTTAAGTACCTGATATGAAGCGGTCGCTGCATAAGCGAAAACCTTTACTCTCGGGATCCCACAGCTTCATTTTCGCCCGGTCACTAGCGCGTTTTATTACAGTGATCCAATGTTTGCGGCGTTCCGGATCTTGGGGAATCCTGTATATGGCTCATTCCTTATGTCGTCCGCGTCTGTTCTGCATCCTGGGGCACAACAGGAATCTACCATATTTCCCGTTTGATTGAGTTTTCTGACAATAACAAATAGTCCAGCTGCCGGCTTCTGCATGCCAATATGGCGCCGTTTCGATTTGAACTGTTGCATGCTGGGAGAAGTGACGTCAACTCCCGGAGCTCTATAGAGGAATTCTTTGCCTCATGGCAGTGGAAGGTGTACGACCATCATCCACATGATCAAATGTCCCTTCTGGATGCAATGTATGCTGGATGCCTGGACATATCAGCAGTAGCAGTATCGGGGCAGCAGTAGCTCAACAGGTTGAGCGGGTTGTCCAGTAATCGGAAGATTGCAGGTTCGATCCCGGCTCCGGACAGAGAATTCTGCTGTTGTGTCCTTGGGCAAGACACTTAACCTACCTTGCCTGCTGGTGGTGGTCGGAGGGTCCGGTGGCACCTGTTCTCGGCAGCATCGCCTCTGTCAGTGTGCCCCAGGACAGCTGTGGCTACATCGTAGCTCATCACCATCAGTGTATGAATGTGTGTGTGAATGGATGAATGATACACTGTAGTGTAAAGCACTTTGGAGTCCTTACTTTGAGAGGCGCTATACAAGTGCGGGTCATTTATCATCATTTATCATTTAGATTGCCAGGGATGGATCAGGCATGCCAGAAGATTCTTTCCTAGGTGTATTGCCCTAGATGACATAAGATGTGATGTGGATGAGAACCTGTGGCCAAATGGAGAAGACCGAGTAGATTAGCATATTGAATCTGTATCATTGGATGTTGTGTTGACGAAGTCTTGTGTTTTGGAAGTACTTAGTGCAAAAACAAATACCATTAAAAATAAATGAACAGCATGAAATATTGACTAATTCTGCATCACGTCTGATTCATTCCAGTAACATCTATTGGAAGTATGAACAGAGATGTGTCCTTGTTTTACACAAGAAAATGTAATGCTACATGTTGTTAGTGTTTTTTAGGTCTTTGTTTTGTGGGTGACAAATTGTGTTTGTCGGCTGTCAACCTTTGCTAGTGTTCTGGAGGAATGTGTTTATTTGAGACCTGAATGAAGTGTTTTGGTGGTTGTAGTGCATTTTGAATGTGAAATGAACTGTTTTGCCAAGCTGAAACTCAGTTAGGATAACTGTGTGAAGTGTCTAAGAAAAGTGACATTAGTATTGAGATATGGGTCCTAACGTCTGTAAAAAACTGTAAAACCTACCTACCTGGTTACTCCACATACGTATTTTATGAGCATTTCTTAACTCAGAAGTACCCTGAATGACTTAGTTGTTTGTCCTTTTATCAAAACTTATTTTGAGCCTGAGAGGGTTACAGACAAACCATTCCATCTCTGAGACTCAAACGACTAAAATCTGTTTACATTTAAACTTGTATTGATTTTTTTAATGCCACAGCTTTTCCTCTTTCATTAAGGCAGCAACATTTAATATAAATACCGTGCTTCTCGTCAGGGCAGTTACAACGGGAACATATTCCTGCTGGCAATGGATTTGTAGTTAAGGGGGTTGGAAGGGAGGGAAGATTGTGAGAGTCAGCTGGAGTGTGTGTGTGCGTGCGCGTGCGTGTGTGTGTGTGTGTGTGTGTGTGTGTTGAGGGAGGTGAGGTGGGGGTGAAAGTAGTCACTCCTCCCTCTTTCTTCTGGTTCTTCAACTCATCCTTGCAGCTAGTCACTCTGCTGCTGCTGCAGGAGTATTTGTAATCCTGCTTCTAACATTTCCTTCCTGTTGGATTTTGATTTCTGTGAAGAAAAGCTGAATTAAAATTGTACAAAGCAAGGTAAGTCCCTTAATCTGCCGTTAGGATTCAGCAACTGTATTTATAGGAGATGAGAAGAACAAGATCTTAACTTTCCAAAAGCTCGCTCACACAACCACACGTTTGTGTTCTGTAAGCACAGATTTCTGTTTAATCAGTTGCTTTTTTATTTTTGTTTACTTTAGTTGTAACCACATCCTGTTTGTCTGTGACTTTATCCCTTTCACACATCAGTTGCACCCTGCTGGTGTTAAAACCCACTGCTGTCTGTTCACACACCCATCGCTGCATCAGTTTGTTCCTCTACAAGTTGGTGCCGTGCAATCAGCTGGCTTTGAGAGGCGTTGTTGGTTTGTAGTGTGCCTCCTATGCTAATTAAGAAATGCAGCTACTCCCTAACCTCTCCCATCCACTTTCCGTGCTTTCACGTGAGACATGGTGTATCACTTCTGGCTCGAGAGGCGGTGTGTAAGAAGATGGTTTGGTTGTAAGTTATCGATGTTGAGCGGCTACCAGTGGGCTCGGGAAGGCATTGGGTTGTCGTCCAGTCTCTACAGGAAACAAACACTATAGCTTGTGTCCGTGTCATTACAATGACAAAGCAGTGCTGCTGGTGGTGGTTTTGTGATGCCGAGGAAGGTGAAATGATGAATTGCAAATTTGAGGGATGGTCAAAGTCAAAAGGGATTCCCAGAGCGCTTCCTGGAGGGGGGTAGGGAGAGGACTTTCTGATGTTTGAGTTCATTTAAAATCAGGGCATTGTGTTTAAAGCCCAGTGTGACATATGTGGCAGGGAGAAGGGTGAAGAATGGTCATCTGGTGTCATAATTATGGTAATGTGTGTGTAACGTTCAAGGCTCCAGATGGACAGGAGGTCAGAAACTGGCTGCCTGGATTGTAAATCTTAACAACGACCCTGTTATGACTGGAGAAGAAGAAGCATGAGAAATGTTTTTTTCTAAATATAATTATACAAAATAACTTGTTTTCTCTAGATTTCTCTTGAAGGTGTTACTGAGAGGAAAAATAACCGTGCTGAGTGGTTTGCACAGCCTTATTTAAGGCTTTAAACTACAGTCAGCTATAGAACAAAAGGCCAAATTGTAGATTTACAAGCCGCAGGCATTTGTCTAGATCATGTGGTCTTTCAAATACTCAGCTTATGAAATTTTCATCAAATGGAGCAGAAGTCAGGCAGCTGTGCACTCAGGTATTTTTAGATATAAAAATGGCTACTTGAACCGCTAAGGTTTAATGGTTTTGCTTAAAATAAAAGTTATGTTGTGGATATGTAGATTTTCTTTCCATTAAAAGATGAAGTTGTGCAAGTATGTGTTGCTGGAAAAGAAAAGCACATGCACATTTGTTTGTACAGAATAAACCCGTAAAAAATCTCATTTTTGTGATATAGTTTAATATAAAACGACAAATAATTAAATTATGAGATAATTTGATTACTGGTGAGATGATACTTCTTGATTCCCTTTAGAATACTCATGGTAGCTCAGTAGTGGCCTGTAACATCTATTAAAGCGCTATTTTAAGCCACAAACTACTGCATAAAAATGATAATTGTAATGAAGACTGTAAATGGGAATCTGACTCATATTCTACCTTGTTCTGTGCAGTCATGTGCATCAGGATCTTGTCGGTTTCTGCTCTGTAGCACAGTGCATCACAGCAAAGAGCCCGGAGCTCCGGGGGCGTTACGGCTGAGGTGGCGCTCATAGGCTGTGTCCAAATCCACGATGAAGATCAAATCTCGTCTGTTTCCTTAAACTTGGGAACTCTGACATTGAGCTCATTTTGTTGTGTAGGAGTTAAAAAAGGTCATTTTCTTGATTTTAAATGTTTTTTTCTTTCATGTTTCACTTGATAAAGCCTGTTTTGCATCCAGCATGAGCTTTGGGAACACACAGCTGCAGTCTGCGCTCACCAGCTCGCCTACCAGACGGAGACATATTCTCTCTTCAGTATCTATTTGTAACACAATCTGAAATGCGTACTCCCTCCTCATTAATATTGGAATCATAAAGAAGGAAACTCATCTCAGTGCTGACCCAGATGCAGTTTTGAGAGGAGTGTGTTGCTGTATAAAAAAAAGAAATGGTTTTCCCTCCATTTATTGACCTGGAAGCAATTGTTTGCCTGTCTGGGAAAAACTCAAATGAAACATGAAAGTGTCTCTTTTCTTTAGAAAAAAGGGGGTCGTGATGGTTTGATTACCCCATCATCTCACTCAGAGCATTTACATACTCATCAGAAAACCGAACCGTTTACCTAAATAAAGACGTTTTTTCACCCTCCAACTGTCCTATCAGGTGACTCCTCCAGGAAAGGTTACCATTGAGCAGGGTTGATGGTTTGTTCCTTGGGTCCACGTAGCAGGGGTGAGGAGTGAGCACCACCTCGCCCCTGCTACGTGGACCTCAAGTGATAAACCATCAACCCTGCTCAACTGTCACCTTTCCTGGAGGGGTCACCTGATAGGACAGTGGCTGAAGTGAAGCACCCAGATAATGCACCCAAATTTATCTGCATGTAAATGGCACAGTCAAGCTGTGACTGGTAACCTCCAGAAGTGACGAGACAGCGGAAGCGGTCTTCTAGTAAGATCATCGCCACAATGTGACGCCACCAAATTATGCCGTACATACCAAATAAGCTGTGCTGCACTGTTGTTGTTGTCCATTCCTTTGGCCAGTGTGCACATCCTGCTTTAACTCCATCTGCTTCACTCCCGCCAGCGTGTGTTTACTGTTTGTGTTCCTATAAGCTAACTGGAAGAATACCGACACGAAAAAGCCGATGTCACCACCTACTGTGGCGGCGTGGAACACGCGTCATTTGAGAGTTTGGTTTTCTAACTCGCATGTAAACTAAGATCAAGGCTCCCAGTTTACCATAGATCGACTTAAGCTTGATTCATGCTTCTCCATCAGCTCTGCAAGGGACAGACACGCACGGATTGACGGAAGTGTTTTGCACTCATACTTCTCCGTCTCCTGGAGAGTGTTGCAAAGCAATTCCCCACCAGGACAACAGAGGGCGTAGCGCTGTTCTGTGGCATCCTGTCATGTATCGGTCCAAGATAGTGTGTTTATATTGTGTATTTTTAGTATATAAGAGACTTTTAACACAGACAAATTTGTCTCTCATCCTCCTCCACCTCTTCATGCGCTCCCCACCTCTAACCCACGTTTCCTGTCATTTCCGTCCACAAATAAAACGCTTGCTGCGCATCTTTTCACTCCTCCAGTCACGGAGGAATTAAACCTTCATGTTTTTAGAGTTTTTTCGCGAGGTATTCTTCAAGCTGTTCCGTGTCTGCCACTAGTTATCCTCGGCTCTCTTTATGTTTTTGAGGGCGCAATGGTGGTGGTGTAGTCGACAGCGGTGCCCTGACCAATCACAAGCTTGCGTTGTCCGTCTCGACTGACAGATGTTTAGAAAAGAGAGCTCGACCCCGTCCGTCCTTGCGGAGCTCTCCAGCAGGCCCGCAAGGACGTTGCATGTCTCCGCACCGACGCAGATGGAGAAGAATGAATCAGGCTTTAGATGCACATGTAAACACACTAACCTACAAAGTAGCTTGTTTTGTAGCAGAAAGTTTCCAAATGTTTGTTAGTCAGTTTGCGATGGATTAAAGTAAACAATAAACAAAATAAGCACTAATACAACCTCCTGCAAGTGTTGGTGATGATCACGTGGTCCCTGTCTACATGGAAGTTGCAACTGTTTAGGTACCGGTATTTAGAAGGTTGCCCATGTTAAACTGAAGAGCGGTGAGTGGTATTTGCTTTTAAAACACTTGATTTGTAACTTGCAGGGTGAGGCTCCAGCTAGAACAGACTTAGGATCTGTACATAAATCTCTGCAGTAACGTGTTAGGGTTAATTGCTTTCCTTTATCTCTTTTATTAATACATTAGACAAAGCATAAGGAAAAATCCTGCTCAATAATACAGATAATGCCTATAATCTTTAGATAACGCTTCACGTGAACCACAGTGTTATATTTATTTATAAGTCTTTAAATATTGTAGAATCAATAGGTCTAACAAAGTAGGTAGGTTCAACAAAACATTTGCTGTGGCCAAACCCCAAACAGCTTTAACATTTGCAGAAGAAGTGACCTGTTCACACGCTGGTGCCCTGAAGAAAATAACGGCAGGGACTGAAGTGTGACTGGGATAAAAAAAACACCAGTTGCTGCTCAGCAACAGGGAGCAAAATACGAGCTTTCACAAAAAAAAAAAAAAAATCCCCCTTCCAGTACTTGGCTTGTTTATTGAGACAAATTCTTTTTTTTAAGTAGTTATTGAAGAAGCTCTGCTAATGATAATGCATGTTTTTCTGAATCAAAATTCTCTCGCTGTTCTTAAGTGATGCATTATTTTATCTGGGATGGGAATCTCCTCATGATTGGATTCAGTAAAAAGGGTTTTAACCAATGACTGTACTAGCAAGATGGACCAACCTCACCCGTAGGTTTCTGAAGAGCTGAATTGAAGCCCATTGTATGGTTCCCATGACCGCCATCTTGGCTGTGTCAAATGTCTCGTCATTCCTGTACAACAAAAAATGGGCAAAGGGATGGAGCTGGGAGAGAGACTGTGAAGATATGGGAAAACTGGGTGTTTCTCAATGCCAAGGAACCTCGCCTTGATGTCTTGGTCCCGCCCTGGTTGCCTAGGAGATATGTCATCAGGAACTGCCAGGCGTGTTCCAATGTTCATGTTCTACCATGGTGTCTGTTCTCTGTTTGTTAGCCGTTTAGCTAGCTAACGGGTGCTGTCTTGTCGCCTAGCCTTGGTCAAAAATTACCCAGAATACACTGCGGTATTTTCAAAAGGATGGCAGATCAGAAGCCGGCAGCTACCGGGGGCAAATTTCAAGTTTAAATGTAAGTCAACTAATTGTAGCTATTGGGCTGATATCTGAAATGTATTTTTTTTTCTAGGTTTCTAGCTATGGTTGGTTGATTGCTAGTAGTTGTAGCTTTGGTGGCTAGCAGGTTGTAACTTTCTTTCATATTTAATTTAACAAACATACACAATTTAAAAAGTAAACAGCTCATTATATATTTATATTGAAATTTATACGTATAAAATATAACGTTATCTCCCGTGTCACGTGATGCAAGTCTGTTCCATTTAATAGTTTTCTTTGACCAAGGAAGGACTGTGTCGTCGTAAGGCGCCTATCCTTGCAAGACATTGACTTGTGAGGCCAGGTACCTCGACATTGAGAAACACCCTCTGAGTGAATGTAGCTACCAGCTAACAGAGTTAACCGAAGCTAATGGAGGTTTGCAGTTGCTTTTAGCCAGAAAATTACGATTCAGTAACTAATGTGAAGTACTGAGCAGCAGTTTTTCTGTGGTCTTCCATAGTGCTGCCACGATTAGTCGACGTGCCATGATAACGTTGACAAACAAAATAGTCAACGATAAATTGAACAGTCAATAAATTCTTTATTCTATGAGCTTTTTTTAATCTTGCCTGCTGCGGTACCTTCTGCTGCTTTCTGCTTGAGTCTCATGTGCAGTAGTCGCCATCCAGATCAGCCTTCAGATCACCAAAGAGAGAAGACATCATGGCGAGTCGGCAACTTAGCTCCATAGTTTGGGAGCATTCTGCAAAAGAGAAGCAAGTAGATGGCAAAATCTGCAAAGTGAAACTCATTTCACGGGAGCAAAGTGGCGATGCATAAACACATTAAATGAAACACATTGTGGTGGAGAATGAAGAGTCAGTCACTTCTGTAAGCTAATTGCCTCTTGTTAGCTGCTAACATCAACAGAGTTACTTGTATTCTTCGGTGTAGCAACAAAAGTAATGATGATTTTATTACCTTTAGACCACGTATGTATGTCACATATTTGCTCTAATGTTACAAACGCTAATGACTTATTTTATCCCACTATAATACTGTGTTAAAAAAGCGCTCCTCCTCCATTTTTTAGTTCTTTTCTTACACAGTTTAGTAAAATTATTTGTTTACCTTACATGTTTCAGCTAGTAGCTCTAGCCATACTCAGAGATTGCCAGTGATGGTGGCATCACTTCCTTTGATTCGCTGGCAGCAGAGGACAGGCCAAACGGGGGACAAAAATTCCCCATTTGGCCTACAATGAATCCGGGAATAGTCTTTGCCAATGAGGATACAGCACCTGTCCTCAAATGTTCCTTTGAATTCAGCCAGCCTTCTCACTTCGCTGTGACGTAATTGGTCCTACTCAGACGGAGGCAGCTGGATTTGGGCAAACCCCTTTTTGTTTATGTTTTGAACTCATCAAAAGCTTTCTGGATGCTTCACTTCTGCTTTTTATGATCTTAAACATTGTGTTAAAACTTATTATAATAGCATTGCTTTTACACGTTTTAAAATGAATTCAGAATCTTACATGGCCACATCTTGGTGCATCAAACAAACGGATGAAATCCTCAGTCCTTTGTGGTTTGTGACCAACCTCCAAAAGTACGTCCCCAGAATAACTTGAACTGTCCTCGTTGTAGTCTTTCAATAGCAAAACCCCGCCCTGCTCCTCCATAAATCTACCTGTGTTATTATCTCTAAAGCCCGGAGTGTTCGGGTTACAGAGTTTTGTGTTGGAGCTTGTCACCAGTCAGCCCAGTGCATTCTTTCTTTTCATCAGTTAAGTTGGTTCAAATGTCAAGAATGTGTTTCAAGGATCCAAGCAACTTATAGGCTACAGGTGTTTGTACTTTTTAACATCATGCCTTATTGCAAATGTTCGTTTGCTGAACTGAAGTATTTACAATATCTGAATCATTTGATATATTGTGATCTTTACTTTATTGATACACCGACTTTTAGCTGAAGGGGAAAACTGTCTCAACAGAAACGGGTAAAATGTTGTCTCAGAGGATCTAAGAAGCGGGGGTTTTGACAGTTTTCTCTTCCTGTTCCAGCAAGCGTAGGTATTTGTTAAGTATAAGCTGAGCTTCTAGGTGTTCTTTAGTGACAAAAGGACCTTAAATCTGCCTGTCACATAGTTTGGAATGCAGAATGCAGTTTTGCTTTTGTTTGTCATTTATGTCTTCCTACAAAAAGTTGATGCAGGTTGTGATGAGAATAAAAATCTCCAATAGGAGAAAGAAGTGGTGATGGTTTGGTTAGTTTTGTAGGCTTGGGAGCAACTTTGATTTGTGGCACACCACATGGATTTTGCCTAAAGATCTGTCAGTTCCAGAAATAATCACTGCTCAGTTTGGGACATTTTTCCTATATTGCAGTAGAATAAGATAATTTAATTTAATTTTCAGTTTTTGAAAATTAGTCAGGAGTATTTTGACATGCCTAGGTCCGAAACCAACGATTGGACCATCTGGTTGTCTGGTCTCAACGAACTAACGCACCTCTGCGTTTACTGGGTCCTCCAGTTATTATGCACTCGTGCGTAGCACAACAGAACACTACTGGTGTGAGAGGTTTGTCGCTCTATAATACCAGAGGAGAAACTTCCAGTTTTAGGACAAACTACCAGAGTCCCAAAAAGAAAAACAATAGAAGTACTGGAAAACAAAACGCGTTTGGACCTAGAAAACGGCGACTAGTGTTTAGCGCTCTCTCGTTTCCTCTGGCAATGCGAGTTATCGTTGTCAGGTGGACTTGCCCCAGGAATAATAGCTGACAGGAAGGGTTAGAGTTCTGTGACTGTGTTTTAAGAGTGAGCTTTTGTTCCAGGTTTGCCATTACAGCTTTAAATAAATGTGTTTTATTTTGCTACTAATTTTCCTTTTTATCTCATGTGCTTGACACTTACTTTGTATAATTTTGTTCTCAACTTTTGAAGTGAAACTCAAAATTGACTTGACTTTGATGTTGCATTTGAAGTGCAAAAACAATGTGGATTACAGGTCACCCGGACCACGGGGTTTAGGGCTGAACAAATTCTGCTACCAAAGCCT
This sequence comes from Nothobranchius furzeri, assembly GCF_043380555.1. Lineage (NCBI taxonomy): Eukaryota > Metazoa > Chordata > Actinopteri > Cyprinodontiformes > Nothobranchiidae > Nothobranchius > Nothobranchius furzeri. The sequence goes on from NC_091753.1 coordinate 43,423,915, forward strand.
CTCGCCACCGTTTGTAACCTTGAATTAACCTTAAAGGGATACAATGCCGATTTTTCATATTTTTGAATCATTTTCTTGAGTCATCATGGTCTCAAACCTTTATAGGGTTAACGAAATGTCACTCAGACCACTACCGCCCTCTGTGGCCAGAATACCGCATTTGCAACTTCAGAGTGTCGGTCTGGTCTGTTGGACTTAGAACAGAATGGCACGTTTCCTACATGTTCTTAGGTCATGAACACAGCTGGTTTGTTTGATTTAGTGATGAATTGTTCCTGTAAAAACTTTTGAAGGCTGAGGGGATGTATCAGCTTAGAGATTAAGATGTTTAAAGAATGAACGCACAGCGAGAAAATAAGTTTTGCTTTTGGTTCTACTAAATGGACACTAGAGGGTGCTAAAAGCAAGCCAAACCCACCTTGTCTCCCTTTGAAGTCTGGTAAATTCAACTTCATATTAACAAGCACATTTATATACCAGAACTTCCTATAGATAGCAAAATCTACTGTAACTAATTTAATCTCATCTCATGATTACATCTGCAGATCAGTTCAGTTTTAACCACTGAACTGATGAGAAGTGGAGATTGTGTTCACACTAGCCCAGATGTAGCCCACGGTAGAACGTTGGAGGCATTTTGCCGACTGTTATTTGCTGTAACGAGTGCTATGGTATGCCATCCCCTTCTTCTAGTCTTTTTGTTTCCTCTTCACCCCATTTGATTAAGTGAAACAAGTGATCAAATAAAGAGTCTGAATTAACATAATCAAACATTCTGTGTTGCGGTACCGGTGAGTTGTGATGAGAGGACAGAAAATGCAGGAGCAACAAGGTAGGAAAACGGGGTCAGTTCCAGTTTATGTAACATTCCCATTACTGTAAGCTTGAGTGCAGCAACAGACGGTTGGGCTCACACACACACACACACACACACACACACACACACACACACACACACACACACACACACACACACACACACACACACACACACACACACACACACACACACACACACACACACACACAAAATCATTGCTCTCCCCCTCAAAGAGTTTGCCCTGAAGTGAGCTGAGCAAACATCAGGAGGAACAACAGCCACATGTCAGGCAATCTTCACTTCCATCTGTTGATGGTCTCGGGGCATAGACCTGAGCCTGAAAGCAGGTATCTGTGCTTCATGGTGAAAACTTCAGTAGTCCTCCTGGTCACAGTCCTCTACTGCAGGGGGTAGTGCCGGAGAACAAGTGACAATAACACAACGCGATGGTTCAGTCAGCTCTGAATAACTCATGTTCACTTAGCCCATGTTTGTTCCCGTACCCTCATTATACTCCCTCCACTCCACTTCACAACAACCTGCTGTATTTTGAAGGAGTAGTTTTTATGAAACGTTACATTAAACAGTTTAACTAAGTAATCTGGATAAATGTCTTTCAGGACTTTGTGGATTGCAACAGCCTCTGATGCCTCAGGTTATCTGAAGATTCAGTGACAAAATGCCCTAAATATACTTCTGATCCTCCAGGTGAGCAGAAAGTTTAATTATTCTGTTTTCAAGAAGGTGATGAATTATATTCCTAAGTTTATGCCGCACCTTGTCATCCGTCTAGGCTCTGAATCATGGGGAATGTTGAGAGTCAGCACGGAGACCATGTCCTCTACAGTAACAGGCGTGGCTATTTGTCACGTAAGCACATGTCTCGGTCTCTTCGCATTTCCAACAAACAATCAAGACACCCTCATCATGCTTCATTGGGAAAAATGGAGCACAGGAACTCTGAGACGAGCACACGGTCAAGTAGCACTCCCAGCATCCCACAGTCCCTGGCTGACAATGGCTTGGACCCCTTCAATGAAACCAACGTCCTCCCAGACTTTGGAAGCCCCATTTGGGTTGATCGCGTGGCCATGAGTCTGCGGCCCGTGGCCTTTCACAATGATTTGGCCAATCCCTCTGTGCATATGAATACAATGCACATAACCTTACCTGGTCCCACAGCAGAGGAGCTGCAGGTAGATGATATGTACACAAACGAGGTAAAATACATTCAGAAGACCCTGGATTGCCCCAAAGAAACTGCCAGCTTCAAAAAAAGGTCTAAATCTGCAGACACGTGGCGAGACGACAGTCTGGAGTTCTCCCTGTCTGACGTCAGCCAAGATCACTTGACCAGCACGGAGGAAATCATCGACGTGGCTAATGAGAGAGACTTCAGTGACCGTGAAGGCCACCTGCAGTCCAGCCCCACCAACTCCGCTGACAGGGCAAACTCTTTAGATGAGCTGTATAGTAGCACCAGTCCAGCCTGCAGGCATCCCCATGGCCGCTATGCCAAGTGGCATAATGCCAACAGGTCCGCCCGGGAGAACGAGGATGATAAAGTGCTCTCAACGTCGGAGGAGGATGGGAACACCTACGGTGCTTTCACCCTTCCCTGCCGACGATCCCACTGCCTGTCTGAAGGTCGGAGCAGCCACCAAACCGCCACGTGTACCAGTATGCAGGGCAGACGGGCGCAGACTATTCAGGTAAGACCAGTCGTTATCTGACAGTCGGCTCATCCGATTGAAATGCATCACAGATTATAGAAAACAACAAAAGCACCCCACATTCTGTGCAGAATTTTAATCACAAGACAACTCACTGTGTAGGCATAAAAGCGTAAAAAAAGAAACTGGAATGTCTTTCCTGCTGAAGCTGTTTTGATTCTTTCCTGAGAGAAGAGACCGTGTTAATGGGAGGGAGGGGTGAGCTTCAAGTCACTCCCTGTCAGAAATGCCCCCAGGCTTTTGTTATGATAATGAGAAGAGGCCTTTGGAAGAGTGTAACAGTAAAATGTGTACGGTGGCCCTGTCACGGCGGGGCACCGACAACCTTGTTGAATGGAGCTCCGGAGAGCATTTGATTAGGTCATGTGACCAAACGGAGATCCTAAGCTCGGTGGGAGCCCGTTCTATCTCCCTGGAGCCCTTGGCGATGTGGGGAAGAGAGGCCAGACCTTGTGGTGCCGCAGGGAGGGCAGGCTGTATTCATACAGCAGCAGAAGCTCTGCGGTGAGCTTCTGCAATGAGCAACTCACTCATTCTATGTTTTTACAGCATGTTTGCTTTGGAAATATCTTGTTTTTCTTAGTTAACATCCAGTGTTGTTGTTGTAGGTGATTGCCTACCCTCTCTGTGAGGAAGAACATGAGGTTGCCACGCGATCTCACCTGTTGTGTGCCTCTGCCACAATTCAGGATGTCACGGCTGGGGACGGCAGTGAATACGAGGACAGTGGAATCGATGGGGTGATGGTGGAGACAGAGCACCAGTCTCGACGATACAAGACCATGTCAGCCTCCTTTTCTGTTTACTCGGTGCAAGGAAGGAGCATGTTCGCCGGCAGCGACAGCGGCAGCAGTGGTGGCGGCGGGGCCAACGAGTGTGTGCAGGGTGTGTACGAGAACTTTCGTCACGAGCTACAAATGAGCTCCTGCCAGTCGGAGAACTTGGAGGAGGCGAGCTCCGCCCTGAGTGATGAGCAGAGCACCATGAGCTCCGCCTACCAATCTGACGTGTTGCTCAGCGTTGCCCAGGGGATGGTACGCAAAGCCGGGAAACTGGCTGTGAAGAACTTCCTGGTGCATAAGAAGAACAAGAAAGTGGAATCTGCCACAAGACGCAAGTGGAAAAACTACTGGGTATCACTTAAAGGTCAGCATAAACCTAACAGGATCTTAAAATGTTTGTTTCACGGCAATTTGTGTAAAAATATGAACATTAATGTAACTTTCTCATGTTCAAATCCACACGTTACACTGCACTTCCTAATCATGGCCACTGGAGAGCAGAAGTAAATAGCTGAAGAAAATCTGGCTGTTCTCGGTTCTCTGAAATGTATCAGTCCTGTGAAATATCTCGTTTTTGATTTGGTTTTTTTTAGGATGCACTCTGTTCTTTCACGAGACTGATGGCCGTTCAGGGATTGACAACTGTAACCCCAAACATGCCATATGGGTGGAGAACAGCATTGTCCAAGCTGTGCCAGAACATCCCAAAAAGGACTTTGTGTTCTGTCTCAGCAACTCCTTAGGGGATGCCTTCCTTTTCCAGGTGAGAAAGTGTTTTCTTACCAGAGCCAGGGGATGGTGGTCAACGAGTAATTTTAATCATGTTCAGCTAAACAAGTCAAAACGTGAGTTGTTTATTAAAGATGTGGTTTACTTGTTTAATCCAAACATTTAAGTGTTCTGTAGTGTAAATTATTAAAAACTATGAGGCTCCTGTTCTAAACTGCAGAAGATTGCTGGTGCAGAGATGGGCTGAAAACAGCAAGATTACTCATCGTTATTAATAAGCACACGCCTCGCTTCTGACAAAATGTGTTCAGCCACGTTGCAACGTCACTATCACCAAGACACTCTCTGCTCTCGCTCTCTTTGCTGCAAAAAAAAAAAGCCTTCCTGTAGGCGGGAGCGAGCCAAGATGGGCGAGGCCATGAATGCAAATTCTCAGTGTGACATAGATATGTGAGGATTTTCAAATCCTAGAATTTCACCATTTATTTTCTATCAGAAAAGAGAGGAGGAGATGGGTGCAGGAGACTGTTTTCATGTTCAGTCTGCACAGGGTATCCGCGGGTCCTTAAAAAATCTTAAAAAGCCTTAAATTAGCTTTTCCAAATTTAAGGCCTTAAAAATCCTTAAAAATGACTAATAATCCTTAAATACAGTTTCCAGAGGTCTTAAAAGACCCAATAAACAAGATTCTTTTATTTCTATAAAATTTTCGTGAATTTCTTGTTGGTGTTCAGCGTTTTTTGTGTACAATGTTGGCGTAAGCGGAACCGTACACATTCAGTTGGTTGTGAAAGGGGGCTATTTTTAGATGAGCACGTTAGCTGGTTAAGCTAGTGGGAGCTTGCGCCATGGGGAATTGCAAGTTTAATGGTAACTGGATGGCTAATCAAACGATCGTGGCGTGGTTAGCACCGGTTCCAGGCAATAGCTGGAAATTATAGCTTAAATGATAAATGACCCGCACTTGTATAGCTTTACACTACAGTGTATCATTCATCCATTCACACACATCCACACACTGGTGGGGATGAGCCATGATGTTGCCACAGCTGGCCTGGGGCACACTGACAGAGGTGAGGCTGCCGAGAACAGGCGCCACCGGTCCCTCCGACCACCACCAGCAGGCAAGGTGGGTTAAGTGTCTTGCCCAAGGACTCAACAGCAGAATTCTCTGTCCGGAGCCGGGATCGAACCTGCAACCTTCCGATTACTGGACAACCCGCTCAACCTGTTGAGCTACTGCTGCCCTGCTTAAATATCTTAAATTTGGTCAAAGTGGCCTTAAAAAAGGTCTTAAAAAGTCTTAAATTTGGCTCCCTCAAACCTGCAGATACCCTGCTGCATGAAAAACACAGAGTGATCAATAAATAAATGTTTTTTCAGTCAACCCCACCTTTAACATTTGTAAGATCACAGAGTGAATTAACGCTAAATACACTGTTGAACTTTGACCCTTTGCTTACTGTTCAAAATTCAGACCTGTAGCCAGACGGAGCTGGAAAACTGGATCACAGCCATCCACTCGGCATGTGCTACGGCCGTCGCCCGCCAGCACCACCGAGAGGACACGGTTCGCTTGCTCCGTGCTGAAATCAAAAAGCTGGAACAGAAGAGTGACATGGACGAGAAGATGAAGAAGATGGGAGAGATGCAGCTGTCTGCCGTCACCGACACCAAAAAAAGAAAGACAATCTTGGATCAAGTAAGTTTCATAACATCTAATGAACCTTTCACAGTTTTTTCACAGAGTTTTGTGACATTGTGCATCTGTGCCAGAGTCTTATCTTCAAAAACAAATAAATTATTATTTAGGGACGCTCGGTATTTTTTTTTTTTTTTTTAGGTTTTGAAAATGGATCATTGGTGAGATGTGAGACATCGCTGTTACAATCTTCATTATGTTATCTGTGCGAAACGACAGAGTGAGCGCTCTCAACTCAGACCCATCACTGACGTAGTTTCCCTTTTCTTCACTCCTGGTGTTCACATCTTACATTTAGGCAAAACAGGAGAATTAACAGGTCATGAACTCACTGATTTAGCTTTATACATTCTTGCCTTGGAGAATATTTGTCTTTGGACATATGCATTTGTTTAGGAAATGATTAGCCATGTGTTTAAGTTACTAAGTTGATCAAACGTAAGCAGCGTGAGCGTACACGTGGTGAGCGAGGCTAAGTACGACGCATAGCAGTGTAGTTTTTCTGTTTCTGTTTATTGTAGTCATGGTGATGAAACATTTATAAAGATCTTCATTTAGGAAAAGCAAGCCTTGGGTGCAGATTCTTGTGCTTGTTGTAGATGGTTGCTAGCTAGCCAGCTACATACAGCTGGTATGACAGCAGATGCTCTAAACACAGGGCAAATTCCTAATTGTTCACAAGTTGTTCCAAATAAAACTAAAATATCTCAAAAACTAAACCTCAGATCTGTCATTTTTGGGCATTTTGAGAGACAGGTGATGAAGCCGAAGAGTTTGGGTAAATTGTGCATGGTAGGCCTGGGCGATAAATCGATTTAATGAATTAATTTGAATTTTTTGTTGCGGGCGATAAAAAAAAAGTAAATTTAATTTTTATGTAATAGTGCCTTTTCGGCCCTCCGGAGCTTCCGTAGCATTAGTTTCACATAACCGCGACAACGTCACAGCATTCACACGAAACAGCAAGCGACTCCATGGCCACCGGTGAGAGTTGGAAGTTTGTTCCTAAGAAAGGAATTAAATCATCCGTTGTTTGGAACTGGTTTGGGTTTGCTGCGACAGACGTGGAGCGTGGCACTTTTCTTCCAAGAGGGTGTTCATTTTTTCATTATTCCTCTCAGAAATGCGGGTTACATTTGTCTTGCGTGTGATTAAATAAAAAACAAAATCGCCTTTAAGGTGCCTTCCATTTGTACTTATTGCTATTCTTAATAATTGAGGGGGAGGGAGAAAAAAAAGACAAGATCGAATAAAACAATAGATAAAATCGAAGATTTTTAGGCCGTATCGCAAAGCCCTGGTGCATGGTATGTAAAAGTTGGGTCACTAAGGAGTAAAATCCGATACCGATATTTTCCAATATTACACTTTAGGGCTGATAATATTCGTAGACCGATAATATCGAGCATCTTTAATTATTATTATTTCACACCTAACTTTGTGAAACCAGAATGTTTCCAAACCTCTACATCAGTTTTACCAACAGGTCTGCAGCCTGATCAATGCAGCAAAGCCAGGCCCACGTTTGGGCTTTTAGAGAGGGCAGAGGGTGCACTTCTGCTGAAAAAATGGGCATGCTAGATTTATCACACATGACAAAATTATGGCACATAATTCATAATAGTGTTTTAACTTAATTATGATTGCATAATCTGCAGAAGAAGAAACAAAATGCATTAGCTGTGATTTAAAATAAATCCTATTTGTTTTCATTCCATAAAACATCCGATAGACTCATGAAATACTTCTTCGCACCAGTTTGTCGTCTCCTGCTGATCGTTGCGACCGTCAACACAGCTGCTTAACTTCATAGAAGGAAATTTATGCTTCAAGATAAATGCAGTCAATGCTTTCCGTCTGACTCACGGCTATGTTTACATCAACAATTACAACATATATTCATGACAGAGCTGTACCTAATTATTCTCCTCCACTCACTTGCACACACACACACACACACACACACACACACACACACACACACACACTTGAAAAAAACTTGGTATGCAGTTGGCACTGATCAGTGGAGCACCATTCCCAGTTAATTGTTAAGCTCACACTGTCTTTAATAGGATTGCTTACAGAAAGGAGGAATCAAATGGCCTTTGTTTGGTCCGTTAGGTAGTGTCTGTTCTCTGTTTGGCAGTGTCACCTTTCAGATTAGGCAGAGCTGAATGGAAATAGAACTTCTCCTGAAAAAGCTGAAACCCTCCAAGCTTCTGTCTGCTGGTTGTTTCCTCGTCTCTGGGCTGCTTGGCAATAAAACAGAACCTTCTGCCATGGCAATGACGGGATTTTCCAAACACCAGCTCAGGACCGTGACCGGGAGTGGATGGCCCAGTGAATAATCACAATCCTTGTTCTACTGGCCCAGTAAACATCAAACAATTAAGCAAAGAGCGTAGTTGGGTAACATGCTAACAGCATGAGCATCGCGATCTGATTTTGACTTGATGGATGCTGTGATCATTTCACTCTGCAGATCTTCTTATGGGAGCAGAACCTGGAACAGTTTCACATGGATCTGTTCCGCTTTAGATGCTACCTGGCCAGCTTACAAGGAGGAGAGCTGCCCAACCCTAAACGCCTCCTGGCCTTCGCCTCTCGCCCCACCAAGCTGGCAATGGGCCGACTGGGTATATTCTCCGTCTCTTCCTTCCATGCACTGGTAAATATCCTCTATTTGCTTTTTCATGAGTGGATTTCTTAAAAATATTTTGCCAAATCTTTATTTTTCCCTCATCAAAAGAAAATACTCAAATTTGATTTTTGTTATGTATTTCTTGTTTATATGTTTTATTTGTTTTTATTTTGAATGAAATAAAAAAAGAGAAAATAAATAAATAAATAAAAGCCCTTTAGCATAGTTAATCGTAGTTATTATTAAAGTTAAAGTCCCATTAGTCACACACTGGTGAAATTACATCTCTGTATTTGACCCTTCCCCTTAAGGAGCGGTCAGCTGCAGCTGTGGATGCGCTCAGGAACTACTTGGTGGTTTAACCCCCCAAATTCAACCCCCTAAAGCTGAGTGTCAAGCAGAGAGTCATTGAGTCCCATTTTTAAGGGTTTTGTATGACCCGACCAGGATTTGAACCCCAATCACCCAGTCCCAGGGGGACACTCTACCACTAGGCCACCGAGAAGGTCAAAGAGGGTTAGAGAACAAACCTGTAAACTGTAAAGTAGCGTCACATTGTCAAGGAGAAGACGAGGAGATCTGAACGGCTTTAGCAACTGCCCCCGCTTCCCTTCCAGAAGGAGCCGAAAGCCACGCCTCATACCGCAGATGCACAGGGAATGTGGAGTGAAGAGAGAAGAACCAAAACAATCTAATGTAGTGGAAAGTGAAACGCTTCACTGACTTAGCTCCAGTACACAAAAGATAAACCGGTTTCCGATCCTCTTCCTTTTCTCCCACAGTTAGCTTGTAGTTTACAGTTAGCATTAAAGCTAGCACCTCATTAGCCTTCGGTAAACATAGCGTACAACAATGTATCAGCATTATTATATGTTTTATTTAAATAAAAATGTGCTTACATATGTCTAAAATACCATAGATAACTTAGTGTTTACTTGTTCAAAAGAAACTTGGTCAAATCTTCACCAGTTTGGAGCCCTTGGAGATCACAAAGCTCTTTTAAAAGTGAAAATAATTACATAAAACTGTTTTTCTGCTGTGTTTTGCCAGTGGGATCTTGAGTGTCTCACACAGATCTTTGGTGAGGTTTTAGATGCGTATCAGCCTCCTACTGCTACACGGGGGTTATGCACTTCCAGTCTAAAAGCAGCAGTTGCAGAGGAATAAATCTTTGTGATGTTTTTAGACCTTAGTGAGGTACTTTTTCTCCAACCTTCACTTTGTTGTAGAGCAGGTGGGTGTTTAAGCTGTTTGCTGGCTGAAAAAATACTAAAGTGCCGTACAGTTTCACTCATTTAAGTTGCTCATTCATCAGTTCCTGGATCAGCGCTGCTGGGTGGCAGGATAAAAAACAAAGAATAAGGGCTGAGGTTATACTAGCTTCTGCCAGGATAGGGTACTCTTCCTTTTGCCCATAACTGCCACATATTTATGTTATATAGTTGTATAGTTTTCATGATTACACCTACATGATCTCAATTTCTCTTTTTATTTATTCAGTTATTAGTCATTTCTATGTTTTAAAGTATCGCATTGTATGTTGCATTTATCTCTCAGGCCATCCTGACTTACTCTCATCTCTGATGTTTCTGTAATACATTCTGTACGATATGGTGTGACATGAGGTCAAACACACTGTGTCTCATCTGGTGTCTTCTGGCCCTAACTGCGATGCTTTGTTTTTCCAGGTGGCAGCTCGGACAGAGACTGGAGTGAGGAGGCGAACACAAGCCATGTCTCATTCTTGCAGCAAGCGAAAGAGCAGGTTCTCTTCCATCTGGGGTCTGGACACTACCTCAAAGAAGAAGACAAAAGCCCACCCTACAGTCATCCAGGTCAGCGTCGTCTTTGAATGTCGTAGTCAGGGATGTAAAAATGGACCTTTGACCGCTCTGCCTGAGGTAAGAATACAAGTTTGTCTTTTTGCCCCTGCAGGTGTTTGCTGATGAGGAGCCTGAGAGAAAGCCCAAAGACAGCATTTTTGTTGATCCTGTGAAAGAAAACTCAGTAAGAACGAATCTAATGCTTTGTCTGAACTAAGTCAATAACAAAGGGAACAACATTTTTAGGCAACATTGTGGTCAATAAAACATCACAGTGGTGCCTCGCTGTAACACGAATGCTATTCGCAGTTTTTGTAATGCAATTTTGCACGCTTTTTATTTTACAACACATTGCATCCAAAGGTACAAAGGTTTGAACTTTGAGAGTGTTTAAACGAGAGAAAAGTGTGAAAATGTTAACGCATGTCTGAGAAAAGTGTGTAAAGTGTGTAGTGAGTGATTAGGGCTGCTCGATTATGGCAAAAATAATAATCACGATTATGGTGACTGAAATTGAGATCTCGATTATTTAGGATGATTTTTCAATTTATGTTGATTTTATTTGTTTTTATTCAGTCATAAAATTGCTCAGGGCATAATCAGGACAAAAATAAATAAGAAACAAGATGATCACTAAAATAACTCCTGATTCCCAGTAGAAAAAGACCAATATACTTATAGCTCATAGTTTATGACCCGAGGGCTATAGACCTTGGTTTAACTCATTTAACTCTAACCAGTACAGACCCAAATACCAATATCTTGCAAATACTGACAGCAAGAATTATACAGCGGCATTTATAACAAATAAATGCAAATTGATGTTCACAAAATGTTGCTTAACATTTATTGAGTCGTGTCAAGGTGCTGTAGGAGAGTGCACTTGCACTGTGTCCTCAGAGAGATTAGTTATTATTTATAAGCGTGAGGAAGTTATTTCTACCTTATTTATAAACTGTATTTACAAGTCCATCAGTTAATGTAATAATTGTCCCAACCACAGCTGCACCCCCCACCCCCCAACCCGGTCTCAGCAATCGGGGCAAGCTGCACGTGTGTTTAGCACGCCGCACGCGCACATTTAGCCGTTTTTAGTGGCTCAGGAGTCCGCAGGTGCGGTGTGTGTGTCACTCACTCTGGTTAGTCCAACAGGGAGCCGGCTCCGAGAGCTGTTTCTTTAGCGACTGACACATCACTACATCATTCCCTTTCCTAATGTCCTGAAGAACGGTCCGGAGTGCAGGCGGAGTGTTTAGCTAACCTGCAGGAAATGTCGACGACAGTTATCCAGAAAGTAGCTAAGGGTTACCAGAGATGTTTCTGAGGTGTTCTCTAGGTACTTTTAAGATTTAAAAAGTCAAGAAGGGGGTCTGAAAAGCTGTTGGAAATAGCGTCAAAGTCGCCAAGTTGGCAACACTGTGGGAGGAGCGCTTCATTTGCGGGGCAGCGCAAGTGGGAGGAGCAAATAATCGGCTTGTTTTGTTTTTATAATCGTTCAAAACTCAGATCGTAATCGTGATTAAAATTTGATTAATTGAGCAGCCCTATGAGTGATTTTACAGCCTTAAAACATTGTGGCCGTGCACTGGGACAAGCGTGCACGTCTGCGGAAGAGAGGAGCGCAGTAGTAATCAGCGCTCTTGTGTCAGGAGGACACGAGAGTCTCTATACAGGAGACAAACGCTGGAGTGAGCATGAGCCAATAATGGAAATACCGTAAATCCTCTAATATAGGCCTGTATTCAATTAACGGCCGGGTCTCATATTTTGGCCGGAGTCGGCGGAGGTGAACAATGGCCGGTCTCTTATTGTGGCCGGGTGGAATGTGGTAACAAGCTAGTACGGGGGGGCGGTTGTGTCATCGTCTCACTTTTGATTTGCCAGTGAAAGACCGCGAGGGTAACTTTAACCGTGCGAAGACGAAGAGGAGGCGAAAATTTGATATCAAGTTCAAAGAGAACGTGCGCTGCAGAACACTGGGGAGCAATAGGGGTTGTATGAACTAGTCGACTTCACTATAGTGACTTTTTATGCCTGTCATCGACTAGTCGCTGTCACGTGATAATGACCGGCAAGATGCAGCCCTCGGAAAAGACAGCAGCCTGCTGTCAGCAGGTGACAAGCTCCTGCGCTCGGGGGGGCAACGCGCTGTGCCAGAGCGTCGGTACTGACACGCGATCGTTCATGTCGGTTCATTTCCTTTAATGTTTTCTGTCTTTTAATTGCACCTGATGTGTTTCGCTGCTGTGGAGCGGGGCGCATCACCTTGTCCTCCGGTGACGCACCGATCACTGATGCGGCCGCCAAGCAGCGAGCACTCTGCTGTTTTTGCGGTCGGTAGATCTGCGTCCTGAGCACGGCCACAGTAACATTATCAAATCAGGTGTCGCCACCTCAAAAACTAATTTAACACGCGATCGTTCATGTCAGTTCATTTCCTTTAATGTTTTCTGTCTTTTATTTGCGCCTGATGCGTTTCGCTGTGGAGCGGGGCGCATCACCTTGTCATCCGGTGATGCACCGATCACTGATGCGGCCGGCAAGCAGCGCGCACTCCGCTGTTTTTGCGGTCGGTAGATCTTTTAGAACTGCAGTTCAAAGGTAACTCATAAGGTGAATATATATGAACCCAGGTAGCAGTTTCTCTTTAGGATTGAGAGGAGATGCAGGAAGATAATAAACAGGCAGGACAGAAAAATAGTCAAATAAAAACAAGTTAGTTTTTGTACTTGGTGGTTGCAACAAACAGACACCATTGAAGGTAATCAGAAGTGAGGAACAGAAAATGAAATAATTATTTTAATGTTTAAAGCAGCAGGAACTCCGAGAGGCTGCAGGCGCATCAGTGAGTTTGCGGCCGCTGCGCAGGGGGAGGGAGGAGAGGGCTGAAGCAGAAATTACCGTTGTTAAAAAAAATGTGTTTAACTTTGAAAATGTGAGTGCAATTTTAATTGTCAAAAACTCCAGCGAACCATTAGTTCATTTTGCTCAAATAGAAAATAGAGGCCTGCCTCTAATTCTGGCCCTCCTTCCAATAAAGGCCTGGAGCTTGATGAGCTTGAGTAAAATACAGGCCCGGGCCTGTATTAGAGGATTTACGGTAATACAACTGTTGCGAAACAGACATTCTGCTGTGTTTTCAAATGTGTGACCCCAGAAGTAGCTGCGTACGACAAACATCTATACTAATTGTAAAAACAGATCAGCTGACTACTTCGAAGATTATTTTTAGAAAGTAACTCCCATGATAAACGAGGGACCACTGTATACCTTTGAAAATTAGAATATAGTACAAAAGTTAATTGATTTCAGTAACTCGACTTAGACTTTGCAGGTGTTGTGGATTAACCTATTAGAGTGTGACACTTGAGTCTAGAAGGAACCCCTTCACTAATCGTCTCAGATTTTGAATTTGGAGATTTCATAAACTGAAAGCCAAAATCAAAAATAATAACAAAGGCTTGAAATATATTATTCCGCTTGTAATCTATCTCGTATATTAGTTTCTCATGTAATGTAAAATTCCCGACATTTATGCACTTTCTCACCTGTATATCCTGAGGTAGAGATCATTCCAAAATTCACACTCATTAGAGAACTTATTGCGGAAAAACTGACAGAATTTCCAAAACCCATGAAACTTTTGTAGCTTAGGTAAAAACTTCAGAAAGCTGACTTTTGGTAACTGGAGCTGACTAATAAATAAATGGAAGGAAAGTTTGCGGTAATCCCATTTTATCTGGTGTATGTGTTGACAGAAATGTGAGGAGGGAGCTGTGAAAAGCCTTTCACAACCCAACACAGAGAGCGACATCTGGGTCCCTGACCACCTCACCCCCTCCTGGGTTTGTCTGCCAAACGACCAGCCTGTTTTAACAACCATCCAGCCAGGAGAGTCTGCACTGTGTGTTCTTGAGTCCATCTGCAAGGTAACAGAGCCACACCTTTAACTACGCCATCCGATCCATGCTTGATTTATTCATTTATCGTGACAGTTTGGTTCTCTATAGGCTTTTGCATGCAGAAGCTGTTTGGTGTAGAACTGGCTGGCTGGTCAAACTGTAGCGTTGTGGTTTATGCTCTTTTATGAAAGAGGAACCATTCTATATGATAATTTGTGATATTAATTTTATTAAATTAATAACCAAATTGTATAGTTTTAAGAAGACTCAAAGGTTGTTTTCATCGATAAACTGTCGATAATATCCGTGGGTCTGTGTTTCAGTTCAATGAAGAAGCACGTTTGACAATCAAAAGTTTTAATTCTTCAAATTAAACTAATGATTTTGAAATTGACAAACAGGAAATCACAATCAACATTGGCAACTTTGTGGGACAATCTTTAACAGTTGATATTGTAAACTTGCTCAAATAGACCTTGTGTTGGAGGTGCTGAAGGTTGAGAGTGATATGATGTGATTATGGATGCGTGGGTGCAAAGTGTAGTGAGAATTGAACATGAGGTGAGATGAATGCGTGAGTGCATCTGATTTTGCTTCAGGAAGAAACAGGTGTCTGAGTGAAAAGTGATGGTTTGAATAAACTTAGGTTTAGTTGGAAAAGATGCATCAAAACGCTATCTGCCGTGTTCTGTCTCACCGAAAATCGGACCCCCTGTTGGATCCGGGACGCCAGAGGATGTTCATCCAGGTGACACCAGCGGCTGGCAGAGGAGACGGAGGTGTCCGCGGCCCGGTCCAGAGATGCCCTCGGTACACGTCGATGGAAAAGCGTTTTGTCGATGCGTTTGTTAAGTTTAGTTCACTCAGAAATCAAAAGACTCGGGATGAGCCTGCGTTAGAAGTTGCGATTCAGCTATTCTGTCTGGCTGACAGGAACAGCGTGAGAGGTGGGGGGAGGAAGGAGCCGGTGGGCTCCGTTCCCCCGTTAGCGGTTGTTCACACGTCCTCTCTTTTTCGTTGTCAAGCACGAACTGAAATCATAAGACTAAAACTTACCAAAAGCCTTTCTCTTCTCAAAGCAAATGTGTACGTCAGCAAATGTGTTTTGGAGTTTACTGTGAGAATCTGTGTGTGGGTGTGTTTGAGTGTGTGTGTGAAGGTCGGTAACAAACATCCTCAAACATTATCTAATTAAGTATGGATTCATTAATCCATTATAATTACCCAAAGCATAAGAATCATTCATTTGATTAAACACATTTATAATGAGCAAAATGATAATGATTACTTTAACATTAAAATCAAGAAACAAAGTTTTAAGACTTGTTATGTTATGACTACTTTTCCATGAGAACTCCTTCTTCTGGTACTGCAGGTGTACAGATGTTATGGTTTCCAGCAGACTCTTGCAGACTTCATGTCTGCAAAGGTCTCAATCTGTGGGTGAAAGTTCTCAGCGACCCAGCTCTTTGACCCAGCCGAGTCAAATGACCTTTTGCACAGAAAACCCATATTTCCTCACGTTACATTGGCGTATCACAAAAGCACTAAATAAGACGCCCTTTAAAGCTGCGATACAAGATAATTTATATTTCTTTTGTATCATCCCACAGGCTCATGAGCTTGATCCAACCAAACACTACTTGAGGCTCAGATTCCTCATTGAAAGCCAAGTGCAATTCTACATCCCCAAACCAGAAGAGGATATATGTGACTTGGTAGGTAACTTTGATTTGAAGATGACCTTGTCTGTTAATATGAAAATTTTCTTTAACCTAAAATGACAACAAGTTAAATGAAATCTCTGAAATGAGATGTAACGGAGCACATAAAATCCCAGTATGGTGAGTATCTTGGTTTTAGAGTCATGGTCCGGTATTCGGTAGCCTAGAAATCTAGACAAGCCATAGCAGTAGCAAAATGTGTTGCACGGGTTTAGCCATGCTCCTCTGTAGCTGTTTGCAGGACTACTATTGGATTGGCAAAGTTTAGGCTGGACCAATCACAGCACTCCATGTTTGTAGAGAGACATTGGATGGGACCATTAAGGCAGAGCTTTTTTTTCTTTACAATGCTGGCGGCTCAGGAACCACGCTCGTTTGAAATGACTTTGACATCAACTTTGAACGATTTAGACTTGAGCTTTAATTTCAGACCTAAGAGGTTCTACTACATTTTTGGTGGTGTATGGTGAACTGCTTCGGTGACTTATTTCCATAGCTATGAATTTGTCACGTTGTTTGTTGCTCTGATTGGCCCTAGCCGTGTTCGATTGCGAGCAGAGACAGTTTGAAAGAGAACTGTAAATTCCACACCTACAACTGAGCTCTTTCTGTGGGTCGTGGCCAGATTATATATTTACAGATATAGGATGGCATTTCTGCTCTTCCCAGTCAGCAAAGACTCAGTCTCCTGCACCAACGTCCATGGACGCGTTAGTCTGTTTTTTTTAAGGATGCAGCCCCTGAATTTAGACACAGCCACATATGTTGCTGGGTAATGGCTAATATGTTCAAAACAGTTGCGCGTCGGTGCGTGTCTGTGCCAAACCGAATACGAATACACGCATCATTACACCTGTACTATCCATCCATCCATTCTCTTCCGCTTATCCGGGGTCTGGTTGCGGGGCCAGCAGCCTGAAGAGAGAGGCCCAGACTATCCTCTCCCCAGCCATTTGGGCTAGCTCCTTCGGGGAAATCCCAATGCGTTCCCAGGCCAGCCGAGAAACATAGTCCCTCCAGCGTGTCCTGGGTCTCCCTTTAGGTCTCGTCTCGGTTGGACGTGCCTGTAAAACATCAACAGGGAGGTGTCCAGGAGGCATCCTGGACAAGCCACCTCACCTGGCTCCTCTCGAAATGCCACCCCCACTAGTCATTGTTGATTTGTATAGCCTATGTTTTAATTTAATCTGTTTTCTTTCAAAAATCTGCCTGTACATGTTTGTGAGATGTTTTATTAAGATTTTTCTGTTTACATCATTTAATTATGACGCAACACAAAGCCCAGAAGGTAAACATATGACTAGAGCGGCTGTGTCTGAAAAGGCAGAAAATTATTGTTCTGTCTTCCTGCTGTCAGTAACCCACCCACCACACTATGACTGAAGTTAGCCACATCTCATGGTTTATATAATAACTAGCTTTTGTTCTCCACAGCTTTACAAAGAAATTGAGATCTGCTCCAAAACTACTAAAGTAATCCAGTTTGACAGAGATGAATCCTGCATGATTGGTTATGGTGAGACTTATTTTTGATAGATTTCAGACACATTTCTCCTGTTTTTGAGTATATTAAACTAGAACATTCCCACAAATGTTGCACCAACCCTTTTTAGTCACCGTTATTGTCTTTCTTTTTTCCTTCCTCAGGTTTCTCCATATCGGTGGTAGAAGAAGATGGAATACAGCAGCTCTACATCACTGATGTGAAGGCAGGGGGATTAGCCTTTGCTAAAGGTTAGGTTTCTTACTTTCAAAATGGGATGTCCTAAACATTTTAGCTTATAACCCACAAAATGGCACAGATAGGAACTTTTTACCCTGATGGCTGCATTGTTAAAAGTAGGGATGGGTACCGAATTCTGTACTTTTTAAGGTACCGACCTAATTCCACAGTACCGACCGAGCACCGATTCACTTCATTTGAAACGGTGCCTCGTTTCGGTACCCATCCATCACAACGAGAACTTGCCTAGACAGCTGCGCAAGAGCGTTATGTCATCAGTCGCTGCGAGCGAGTTGTAAACAGAGCAGCATGGTAGAAAGAACGAACGCTAAATCTTGGGTCCACTTCACTAAATGTGATGGGTAACTGGGTGATGATGAAACCAGCGACAACGATCGAAGTGAGACATCCTCATCTTAATCTGCTCTGGTTGGTAAATGAAATGTAAGATAACGTTAGCTTGATTTGTTAGCTTCCGTTTCACTAATGGTGCGTTCGCTTTCTCCTTGGAACTCCGAAATTCTGACTAGAAGAACATGAACGCGCACTAAAGTTTGGCTTCACTTTACTAAATGCGACGGGTGATTGGATGAAGATGAAACCAGTGACAACAATCTAAGTGTGAGGCATCATCATTTAAATCTGCTCCAGCAGTTAAATAAACTGTTTAAGACAACGTAGCTTGATATGTTAGCTTCCTATGCCACCATTGTTATCATCTAATGGTGCGTTCGCTTTCTCCTCAGAAATTCAAACTTCCCAGTAGGAAAAATCAATTGAAAAAGGACAGTAAAAGGAATGAAGATACACAGTAAATTTAGTTCACAGTAAAGATGTTTGCTTCAGTTTAATTATCAGTTATAAAACTACAAGGACGATGTTAAAATACAAACAGTTGTATGTTATTTATCGTGATATTTATCAAATATGGTTATAAATTGAGAAAAATATATATCTAATTATAAAAGAGAATTAAAATATTAAACACTCAAAAGTATCGAAAATTGGTACCGTTAAGTACCGGTTTCGATTCCTAGCCGGGAATTAGTACCGGATCGATTCAAATGTCAAAGGTACCCATCCCTAGTTAAAAGGCTTATATGTATGTCATTTTTTAAGAAATAAAGTTTTTTTTTTGTGAGCCGTTCTTTAAACCCAAACAAAAGACATTTAATGAAACCCCGCCCCCCTCTTATGAATTCCACCAGCTGCAGACCTGAAGATTCCAATTCAAGCTGACATGTTTATCATAGGGGTGTTTTTCATGAGGAAATGATAATATAACATGGTAAAAGCTTCAAAAATTGGATTTTGCATTATATAGACCACTTTAATATTTCTAAAATTTCTATGGACAAGAAAAAGCAGTGATGTGTGGAGAGCTTCACGACTGGGGAGGCACAAGTCCACTGTAGTCGGACATACAAACATAGGAACCCAAAATAGAAGATTGTAATTTAATGTTGACCTTGAAAGAAAAAAATTGTTGTCTTAAAACCTCCTAATTATATTTTATTCAATTCCATTCTACTCAACAGTACAATAACATGAAAGCAAAAGAGTGCATAGTATCGGAATCAACTTTATTGTCATTGAATCACAATCCTGGTACAAAGAAATTTGACTTCACAGCACAACCTGACCAAGAGATGCACAAACATATAGACACCACAGTGACAGGCAGGCCACTTCATGGAGCTCCTTTGCTGCTGGGAAAATATAAAAGAACAGAAAGAGGAGGTAGAGTTGGGGTTCAGCAAAAACACCTCAAACATAAAAGCGCATATTCAGACAATCAGAACATAAAACCACAAGTAGTAGGTGGGAGGGGCGGGGATCCTCTTTGCACCAGGAAGGTTCGCACCCAAATAGTGCGCGCTCCAGTCCCGGGGCTCCAAGTTGTGGGGGAGATGTGATGTCATCATCAGCTCCCCTCCCACTTCTACTATGTATTTGAACAGGAAAGCTGTAAATTCAGCAATGTTAACCATAAAAATGTTCTAAATCATCCATAAAAACAAACTTATCAAGATCAGTTGGTGGAAACATTGATTTTGTGTTATATGTTACTTGTCATGCAATTGTTTGTGATGCCGTACATCACTAAAGGAAACATTTTCAGCTACTTAAGTTTTAACTGATCTTCTCTTGGTGTTTCATGATTCACGTTTAAGGCTGAGAGCGTTCAGTAACTGTTAAAGAAATAAAAACAGGTTTTTAACATTATGACATTTTAATGTTTTTGTTTTTTTGTAGTTTAATATTTCCACTGTTATTCAACAAGTTGTGAGGAGTTGGTAGAATGCTTCTCTGTGACCTTTAGAAAGGATGATGTTGTATAAGGTACTTCAACAAAGCTGCTTCACATCAGCAGCCCAGCTGTGAAGTCAGCGTAGGGTTTTTAGATGTCACAACAGAACGCTGAAGATTGAAGCAGGGCTCGATGTTCAGGTGACGCTGTGCATGATGATGGCATTCCCTCGCTGTGTTAAAAATCCCTAAATAGGGGAATGTTAGTCAGAAATACAAAGAAATGTGTGAACTTGTTTTCAAAGTAACATTTGAGCTTTTACTTAATGCCAAATATAACTTTAAACAAAACATTCTCTCAATACGTTTTTAGAATTTTGAAGCTTGCACATCGACCCAAATGGTGTTGTGGTTTTATAGGTTTAAATGCTGGGGATGAGATACTTCAGCTGAATGGAAAAGCCTCTCACAATCTGAACTTCTCCGACATGAAGACAGCCTTTTCCCAAGCAGCTCTGGCTCTGACTGTCAACACTCTGCCTTCTGTGGACCGACGTCAGCTTTGTTATCTGCCGCCACGTCGCTCGGATGCCGCAGAAGATCTTTACACGGACATCTTCTCTCAGAGTCAAGGTAAGAAGGGTTTGATCGACGTCACTTTGGGTTGCAGTGTCCTTTCTATATATACAAGATATCGCACTTTTAGGACAAAACAAACTACTAAGTTTACTGAAAAACATTTACTTGTTATTTTAGAAATATGATTGGTTACTCTTGAGTTCAACATGCAGGCTAAATGTGAAAATAGTCTTCTACCCCTTTTCCCTGCATTAGCTTCTGATAGAAAATAGTCTAGGATTAGAAAAGCCAGTGACATTAGCACGTCATAATGTCAAAATATCATTAATGGACTCACCCATCTCGGTTCACGACGGGAGGCTGTAGTTGATTTAGCGTCCAAGAGAGAGTAGAGAACGTCTCTGCTACTAGAAGCTAACTTTTAGCATTAGCTAGTGACTCCGTGTTGATGCGCGTATCATTTAGGAAGTAGTCACGTGACCGATACAGCTACTGTTTTGCTTGTCAGTGAAGTGCCAAACCGTGTTTAAATGGAGAAACGTCTCCATCTGTCAACGGGATGAGTTTCTGCCCAAATGTACATCTTGTGAAGCAAAATTATTCCACTGATACATCATGGAGCTAGAAAGAAAACAGATGGTGGTCTGTGAGGGATCATTTTGTTCTTTTTATTTTTTTTTTTATTTCCTTGTTTCATCTTGTTTCTCTCTGTTTCTGCTTGATCCATCAGAATTTCATTTCTAAATGATTCTTTTTAAATCATTCATACTATTTTCTGCAGGTTTAATGTTGCATTTGTTCAACTGAACTTTCATACATTAACAAAAGAATGTCGTCATGTGAGACATTACAGGGAAAATGCACGCTTAAATTTGGCCGTCAGAGCGGGGGTTGGGTGCGGATCAGACCGGCCCACATTGTGTAAACGGCTCAGCAGAACTTGGGGTGTTTCTCAATGTCAAGGAACCTTGCCTTGATGTCTTGGCCACGCCCCGGTTGCCTAGGAGATACGTCATCAGGAGCCGCCAAGGCGTGTTCCAGTCGGCTCCAACGTTCATGTTCTACCGAGGCATGTGTTCTCCGTTTGTTAGCTGTTTAGCTAGCTGCGCAAAGACACATGGGAGGTGTCTTGTAGCCTAGCCTTGTTCAAAAATTACCCACAATACACCGCAGTATTTTCAAAAAGACGGCAGATCAGAAGCCGGCAGCTACTTTGGGGACAATTTTCAAGTTTAAAAGTAAGTCAACAAATTAAAAATGTTTTTTTTTTTTTTTAGATCCAAAGAAGTTATCTATGGTTGGTTAGTTGCTTAGTAGTTGCAGCTTCGGTGGCTAGCGGGTAATAACTCGCTTATATTTTTCATTTAATAAACATATACACAATTTAAAAAGTAAAAGACTCGTTAAGTATTTATATTGACACTAATACATATAAAATATAACCTTATTTTCCGTGTCACGTGACTTCACGTGACCGCCGTGGAAGCTGCAGTCATGTGATGCAAGTCTGTTCCATTTAACCGTTTTCTTTCACCAAGGAAGGACAGTGTCCTCGTAAGCAAGGCGCCTGGCCTTGCAAGACATCGCCTCGCAAGGCAAGGCGCCTTGACATTAAGAAACACCCTTGATGTCAGTAGAGTCTCGCTATTAGGTCTGCATGCAATGTTGCTTATGATCCAGTAGGTGTCAGTAAACAAACAGTGACACAGTGTTGACACAGAATCGATACAGTTTGGGTAATTTGCCGAAACGCTTAACGAAGCCTCATCTACCTTCACTAGTATTAGCAACTCGACGCTGGCTCTTTCTACTCGCAGATCGGAGGCGATATGCGTAACTTCAGCCAGCCAATCAGTCCGTGGTGTCACCTTGGTCCCAGTGTGACCGCTGGGGAAGAGGTCTGAAAAAAAAGTCACCTCGGAAACTGAAAACGCAAATCTGACCTGTGTGTGAAACCAAATTCCGAGCCGACGCTAATGTGGCCAGCAGCATCTTTGTTTCTTAAAGTGACAAAACCCTGAAATGGTTCATTCTGGAAGGTACTGAAAATATCAAGAATAAAACAGCTGAAATTTTTATCTGAGTGGGGTTTTGTGCAAAAAACTTTAGAACATTGACTTGTTTAAAATTAACACAATATGTTTCCTTTAGGAAAACAACAATGCAAGAAAAAGTTTTATTATTATCAAACAAAACTGTAAAGCTCCCAGCTGAGGCTTTTTTTTTTTTTTTTTTTTTTGATGCAGAAGAGATTCTGGATGACGGCGTGGGACTGTTGCTGGAGAGCTCGGGAGACAGCCTGGATGATGACTCTGAGAGCTTCAGTGAGTTTGAAGAGTGTAGAAAGGTATGCCACACACACACACACACACACACACACACACACACACACACACACACACACCAGCACATCTTGCATCTGTGCTTGTTTCTTGTCCTTCACAGAATCTCTCTCTGCTTTGTGTTGTTGTGAGAAAAAGAAAAACACCCATGAGCATTTTGCTTCAGCACAGTTTGAGTCGCCACCTGTTAATGGCTCATTTAATGTTTTTTATGAAAGCAGGACAGTTTTGATCTTTACATGTTTCTGCTGCTTCTTAGTGCAAATCTGAATTAGGGCTCTCTGCGTTTGACGGCACGGATCATCAGATTTATCAAGAGAGCCTAAATATTAATATTCAGCCTAATTGCGGAACAGTTGAGCAGCGGTGTCCTCAGGCAAGGCAAAGCGTTCCCTCAGCATCAAACATGTAGGAGATGGATATGTTTTAATTAAGCTTGCTTTCTAACTGCTTGATTATGCACAGTTAATAGATGTTAAAGAGCTCCTGGCTCTAAATGAACACAAAACATCAACTTTTAAAAGACAACAGAGAGTTTATGATTGTCAAAAAAACAACAAAATTACAAGTTCTGATGAGATGACACGTTTTTCTAAAGTAAATTAAGAATAAACACAATTAAAACAAGACTTGGATCTTTTCCTTGTGATTCACTTTAAAATGACAACTTGTCCATCTTGTGAAAGCTCTGAATTAGGACATTAGGTCTAAAGCCTAATTTATACAGCTCCAGGAGGGAGAGACGCATGCACGGATGGAGACAATTTGTCTTCTCCGTCTACTGGGAAGTGTTGCAAAGCAAATCCCTGCCAGGGCAACAGAGGGCGTAGCGCCGTTCTGTGTATCCTGTCATGTATCCGGTCCAAGATTGTGTGTTTATATTGTGTTTTTTTTTCTTTGTATTTAAGAGATTTTTTAACACGGACAATTTTGTCCCTCATCCTTCTCCACCTCTTTGTGCTCTCGCCACCTCTAAACCCACATTTCCCATAATTTCCGTCCACAAATAAAACGCTTGCTGCGCATCTTTTCACTCCAGTCATGGGAGAATAAAACGTTCATGTTTTTAGAGTTTTTTCCACGAGGGATTCAAGACTTCAAGCTTCTCCGTCTCTGCCACTAGATATCCTCGGCTCTATTTATGTTTTTGAGGGTGCAGTAGGGAGCCTACATTCCATCCGCGAGCTGCATCACCAAGCGGAAAGTGAATGCGTCAAGCATGAACCAAGCTTAAGGCTCCCTATGGCGGCGCTGTAGACTGTCATGTTCTGCGTCCTGCGTCCTCCTCATGTGTCTCCTATCACTCCTGTTAAGCTTGGTTTATTCTTGACGCATTTACTTTCCGCTTGGTGATGCGGCTCGCGGATGGAACGCGCTTCACAACTTGCAGCGTTTATGGTTCATGCGGCTTGTCTCTGCGGTGAGCCAATATTCTCCCAAACTGAACGGGGCAGCATGTAGCTCTACGGCAACATCCAACACTACACCATAGTAGAAGTAGAAATTACTGTTGTTTACAACATGGCATTTTTTAACAGCGTCCTCGTCTTTTCCGACAGTGCGAGCTATTTCTCTCCAAGAATTATTAACAACATGTTGATCACGGTGATCTCTGAGAGCTGAATCATACAAATGTCTGTATTTACGAACCTCTGCCATACTAGTGCTTGCCGGTCCGCCATGTTTTTCCGCGTCTGACCGTCCGCGTGGTTAGAAATTTTCCTAGGTGCGCGGTGTGGATAGTTTGGGCCGTGCGGAGGCGCGGTGGTTGTTAAAATGACGCAACTTTTCCGCGCGGAGCCGTGCGGACCTCGCGGACGCATCAAGCATAAACCAACCTTTAGTCCCCACTTGATTTTTATATTAGTTCTCCTCATCCCTCTAGTTATTAGTTGTTTATGTTTGCCCTCAGTCTCTAAGTTTAGTTATCCGTGTTTTATAGGTTAAGGTTCATCTGCCCTCCTTGTTTCATTCCCCCATTTAGATTATTGTATGCACCTGCCTTCCCTCCAGCTCTCACTACTCACACCTGTCACCTGTTTCCCTGATTGTTTCCCTCTGTGTATATAACCCTGTCTGTGTCTTTCAGTGTCGTTGGTTCATTGTAATTTTCAGCGTGTTCTGTCCTCCTCTAGTTACCCTAGTTCGTGCTCATGAGTGAGCTTCTGTTTGTTTGTTCGTTCAGCGAGTTTGGTATCAAGTCGGGTTTGTTTTTGTGCCTCTGGACTTTGGTGCATCTGCCTTTAAAATAAAGGAAGTGTTCTCTTAAACCTCTCCTGCCTTCAGTCGTTCTGGGGATTCTGCATCTTGGGTCCTAACCTCCTGCTCTCACCGTGACATAGACGACAACAGTATCCTGACCAATCACAAGCTTGCATTCTCCGTCTCGACAGACGGATGTTTAGAAAAGAGAGCTCAACTCCGTCCGTCCTTGCGAGGGCTCTCCAGCATGAGCCCTTGCAAGGACGGATAATGGCGTTGTGTGTGTCCGTGCCTACGCAGACAGAGAAGTGTAAATTAGGCTTAAGTGGTTATAAAACTAATTTAAGACCAGCCTCTTGGCTTTTTCTCAGCATGTATTTTGTTCCTATTAAAGCCAAATATGTGTGTGGATTTTGCAGCAGGAAATCAAAACAGCTATTTTACTAACAAGGGGAGCCAGGGATATCAAAGTAATAATAATTACCATAAAAATGGCAGTTTTTTTGTTGTTATTGATAGATTTAAAGTATTTTTCTAGTGCAGTACTTTCTTGCATGCGTTTTTTTAAAGAAAACTTTCTTTCATGTCTGCACAATGTCAGCTTTAAGCGCACCGTTGCTTCTTTGTTAGGAGTCTGAGCCGAGTAAAAGACTAAGCTACAATAATAAACAAGCAACCAATTTTATATTTGATTTATGTGTTCTTTACCGACACTAAAAAAACTGATTGTTTAAAACTATAAATAATGCATTTTTTTAATTAAATTAATCTTCTATTATAACGTTTTTCACAAAGATATTTTGGAAATATTTTTCATTACAGGAACACGTTTGCATTTAATTTAATGAGTGGCAAATTAGATGTAAAATAAAATAAAAATAAAAAGGCAAAGGTAAAGATTGAGATGTTCTACTGCAGAAGGGGCAGCATAAGAACATGATTCAAACGCTGATGAATGCATGGAACGTTATTATTATTATTATTATTATTATTATTATTATTATTTCTACTATGATAGAACCGTTCTTTTCTAAAATAGTGAAAAAGAAGCCAGTTGTATGGTTAAGCAATAAAGTGTGAATAAAGTAAATTATTAGTTTATGTTGTTAAATCATTATAAATAAATAAATTAATTTAGACATAATATTTGTAGAACCTGCCTGTAAATATCCTCTCAAGCTTGTGACCAGATGTTAGTAGCTGAACCTTTTATTGAGTTATTATTCCATGTTTTATTTTTAACATTTGCCTACAAAGATGCCCCCCCCCCCCCCCCCCCCCCCCCCGAAGACTTAATTTTGTATTCCATCGCTGCGTTGCTTACTCGGCCAATCTGGCTGCCCTGCAACCTTGAGGAGGAGACATCCCTGTTCCAGGAATATTAAGCCTCATTTCCAGTGTTGTCAGAGTTGCACAGATCTTCACACTCACTCTGAGTTTAGAGAGGAGAGAGAGAGAGGAAACAGGAGGATATTAGTGGCAGATCTACAGCAGAGTGAAGGCGAAAGAAGAGGGGGAGCGGGAGGGCTGCAAGTGCTGGTGGGCGGAGGAGGAGGAGGCTGAGCAGCTCCACTCAAGCACCGCGGCACTTTCTTTTGTAAAATAGGAAAGAGAAGAGAGCTTAGGGAGATGTGTTAGGGAAGTACCTGGAGTCTCTGTACTTTACTTACCGCCGTGTCCGCCTGCACTGGGCTATGTCCGTCCTGAAGTGGAGCAAGTACAGAAAGCGCTCTGCTGACTCCATCCATGACATGCTGCACCTGGTGAGATCTCTCTCCTCTTCTCTTTTGTTGCTTTTGCTGCAGATACAGGAGGAAAAAGCCTTCAGATTAGTTTCACCCTCCTTGTTGGCTGTCAAAACAGGAAGCTGTGAGTCATCGTTGCGTCGCAGAGTTGCCCCGTAATCACTAGAATAGAATAAAACGGTGCTCCTTTTCTACAGATCTGACCCCAGATCAGTCGGACTCAACCAGACTTTCACACTCCGTGATTGACTGCTTGGGAGCTCTGAAATCAGTCTCCTGTCGGTTTCCGAGGGCAGCCGTGTCATCTTCTCTACTTCATCAGCGCTTTAATGGCTCTAATTGTGTCTAATCTGTTTTTCGGGAACTAGAGGCAACAATCGACTGGGATGTCACGATTTAACCCACAGAGACTTCTCTGTTCTTCACATCATCTCATACGAAAAGCTGTACTCGTGTCCTCTCTGGTCTTATTTTGTGGCTCTGCTGAGGCGTGACCGCTTGTGCACTCGGAGCTGCAACAGTGCTAATTAGGCAAAAGTGTGAAAACCATGACTAGACTGTGACTGTGGGTAAAACTTGATAAGCTGCAATGCGTTTGTGTTTGTGTGCTCCACATTTATGGTGAATGCTGGAATAAATATATAAATATGTGTTATGAAAGTAATTCGTCTCCTTTGCAGTAATTGCCTTTTTAGTTAATATGTTTGGATCGATGGAGTTTGACTTGATCTTTGTTTTAGTTTTCATTGTCATTCAGATCAACGCAATACAATATAATAATAGGATCATCAATATCTTATCAGGTCGACTATTTTTAATCAGGCCTACCACACGGGAGTGGGGGGGAGTTGTTTATGTGAGATACTGACCTGGTCCGGTGCAATGCATCAAGTCAGAGTCGTGTCATGTTGCCATGACGATTCACTTTTGCCTGACAAGTGTGTCGAGGATGAGAGATTTTGAAATAAATGATCTGGATGTTGACGCGTTTAGAGAGAAAACCTGCATTTATGTTTATGTAAAGACATTAGCAGAGAAAAGAGAAAACGTCTTTTCTGTTTGAAACTAGCCTCTCTTGTGAGTTATGACAGCCAGATTGATCACACATGCTTGCCAGGGTGTCTATCCGTTGTTAATTGTTGTGACATTGTCAGCTGGAAAGTGTTTGTGGACACGTGAGAGTCTCAGCCGGACAAAACCCATCAGATTCAAACAGAGAAGCCATAATAACCTGATTTTATTACTTCTACGGACTAAAACCATCCTTACAGATGAGTTATGGTCTCCTCTTTAAGTTTGCACATTATGTTCTCAATCTATCACCGTCGTAGTACCAATACTTGCAATGATGATATTGCAGAAGATCACTTGGATTGGAGTAAACGGTAGGGCGTTATTGCTTTGAGTGTCGTGGTTTGCATGTCAATGTTTGTTTTGGCCTATCAGATAATCCTCTCTGCCATAAATGTCCGTATCAGCTGAGTGTTGTTGGTGGAGTAAAGGAAGTGTGTTGATTTCTTATCTGCTGGACTTTTTTTTTTAATTGGCATATTTGAAAACTGCTTTACTCATCCTCACAAAGCCAGCAAACACTTTGTGTGAGAATCCTCCAAATGACAGCAATATGTCCAACTGGCTCAGAGAGTCTGGATTTTCAAATGAAAGAAAAAAAACGACAGCTTCAAAACCCATATTTGCAGAAAAAGTTTGAACAACTCGGCTGCTTAATTTTTCATCTTTCTAAATTGCAGCGATTTGAAACCATCGTTTAAACTACAGCAACCCCAGCTCCTACTTGGAGCTCTCAGCTGATGGACATTAATGTGTTTCCTATCTACACATTTTGATTGATTCAGTTTAAACTTTTAAGCCACTTAGAGAGAAACAAGAGGCAGCCACTCTTTACTGTCCAATCAGAACCTCTCTGCCTAAAGCAGGCCGTGTCCAAATTGTGGGCCATGGGGCCATTTTTGGCCCTCGAAGGGATTTTGTGCGGCCCTAAACTGCATTTCTAGAATGATGAATTTTATCTCTCCAGTTGGCTGTCTATGTGGAGTGATATCATCTAACGTTCTTATGTTTGGATTATTACCCTTTTAAGATAATTTTTGCATTTTTTATACTAAAAAGTCAGATTCAGAACTTCACTGAAATAAAAAGTTTTAATTATTATTTCTGATTATAATCTGTCGCTCTGAGGTTTTCATGCAAGCTCAACCTAAAAATAGTCTCCTACTCCTATCTCCTGCATTAGCTTCTGATAGAAAGTAGATGGTGAAACTCCAGAATTTGAAAATCCTGACAGATCTACATCACATTGTTACTCCGCACCGATGAACTCACCATCTTGACCCGTGACGGGGAAGGCTGTTGTTGGTTTAGCGTCCAGGAAACAGCAGAGAACATCTCGACTCGTAGAAGCTCACCATTAGCATTAGCAACGCCACCATACAGCAGAACTCCCCCAGGCTTGTGAACATTGCAAAGCAAGCAAAGTCAGTGGTAGAGTCACATTGCTGTTAGCCAATCAAAGAAAAGACGTCCAAATATCAGGAAATAAGACCCCAAATCCTGTCGTGTTCTGCCACGTTCTCCTCCAGTATGACTTCTACATCCTCAAACAGGCGCACCGGGGCTTTTTCCCCCCGGAGAACAACTTAAAAGGCATTCATTCCCACTAGAGACCACTGCAAATGTATTAAAAATATGAATAAAGTAGACCTTTAAGGTATCCTGAGTGAAGACTTTGCATAACTGTTTGTCTTATGCCCTTAACGTTTTGATTAATCAAACATTTAGCAAAGCCCGCATGCAGACAGGTGGCTTTCAAATCCAAATACCAGAGGATGGTATTACCCTCTGATAAACCACATTGCTGTGGGTGAGTCTAAAGCCTGATTCATGCTTCTCCGTCTGAGTCAGTGCGGAGACACGCAACACCATTATCCGCCCTTGCGGGCCTGCTGGAGAGTTCTCTTTTCTAAACATCCGTCCGTCGAGATGGAACGCAAGCTTGTGATTGGTCAGGACGCCGCTGTAGTCTACACCACCACCGTTGCGCCCTCAAAAACATAAAGAGAGCTGAGGATAACTAGTGGCAGACACGGAGCAGCTTGAAGAATACCTCGCGAAAAACCTCTAAAAACATGAACGTTTAATTCCCCGTGACTGGGGAAGTGAAAAGATTTCGCAGCAAGCGTTTTATTTGTGGACAGAAATGACAGGAAACGTGGGTTTAGAGGTGGTGAGCACATGAAGAGGTGGAGGAGAATGAGAGACAAATTTGTCTGTGTTAAAAAGTCTTTTATATACAAAAAAAAACACAAAATAAACACTATCTTGGACCGGATACATGACAGGATACCACAGAACAGCGCTATGCCCTCTGTTGTCCTGGTGGGGAATTGCTTTGCAACACCCCCCAGGAGACGGAGAAGTATGAGGGCAAAACATCTCCGTCCGTGCGTGTGTCTCTCCCTTTTGGAGCTGACTGAGAAGCATGAATCAGGCTTAAGGGTTTTGATCTAACAGAACAGTTTACAGATAATTGTCAGGGTCACAACAGTGCCATTCATTCACCTGAAGTAAAGGTTGCATCAAAATCTGTAAAAGCTTTGCAGAAATAACAGAATCACTGAGGCAGAGCCAATCTGTAATTTTGATTATTTAAATAAAACACTAAGGGGGGCCGACTGCATCAGCTTGCACTCCAGATTTGGCTGAAATTATAATCCCATTTGTACTGTAAAATGTATTTACAGTGATATATTTACAGCCATTGTAGCACTTACTGGTTGATGTGAGAGCTGCTTTTGAGAAATTTGTCAAAAGGGACAAATGGCTGGTCGTGCCTCACATATGAACGCCTGCTTGATTAGATAACACTGCTGTTAATCATTGTTATTTACAAAGCAAAAGAAGAGGAGCTGTGGTGGCCAGAAAAATAGTTCATTCTTCATTCACTTTGATTTATTACTTCTTAGCTTGATGGGGAAACTTAATTATGAAGCTTTTTTGTTAATAGGTTTATTTATGCGTGAGATGATTTCCAGAGACATGTAGACCGACAGTAATTTGGGTGTTAATTAGGACTTTGACTCCCCATCCTCTGTAGCTGTTTGGAAACTATATCATTTCCCAGAGGAAAGCTGGAGGTATAGGCCTTAGACCACAAAATTGCGATTGGTCAGGACGCCGCTTCTGGTAAATTTGTCAACAGCACTGTCGTTGTCCCGTCAAAAAGTAAAAAGAAATTTAGCGGCAGACCCGGAACAAACTGAAGAACACATCGTGGGAAAAAGTACGAAAATATTAACGTTTATTCACCTGTGACTGAAGGAGTACACAAATATGGAGCAAACGTTTTTTTATGGACGGAAATGACCGGAAACATGGGTTTAGAGGTGGCGACCGCATAAAGAGGTAGAGGAGAATGAAGGACAAATTCATCCGTGTTCTAAAGTCTCTGAAATATTTAAACACATCTCGTGGTCCGGATACATGAATGTAATGGTGGCATCATACCACAGAAAAGCACTACGCACCCTGTTGTCTTGGCGGTGAGCTGCTTTGCAACACTCCCTAGGTGACGGAGATGTCCGAGAGCAAAACGTCTCTGTCAATGTGTCAGTGTGTCTCTTGCTTGCGGAGCTGATGGAGAAGGTATAAATCAGGCTTCAGTTACAACCAATCAGCATGAGTTAACCACAAGTTCCGCTCAGCACCTGTACCTGCCCATTCCAAGTACCCACTCCCAGGGCCGCAGATAGGATTTTCAAACTGGGGGGGACAAAGTTCCAATGTACCCTCCCCCAAACACATGCACGCACACACGTTCACACACACACACACGCCCGCCCAGAGTCAGTCATTACCAGACAAAGTGATCAGTCAACAAAGACCAGACCTGCCGGCAATTATACGTTTTATCTAATATTTGCGCTCTTCATGCTGCGCGCATCTCCTCCTCTCCCCGTGTGAGGGATCAAGCCAAATGAGTGGAGGAACGCAGCCATTTTCCATAAATAGAGGCTCTTTAATTTCCTTTTTGTTTTCAAATATCCTCACAAAAACAGCTCGAGCTCATAAAAGAGGTCAAACAAACAAACTGAAACTCAATAAACTTCTAACTTAACATACTGACTGACTGAAACCATAACCGACCTAACAAATAAAGACACACAAGGGTATATATATACACACACTGGCTGATCAGACCATATGAACAATAGGGATTACTAGACAAACATTTACTAACTAAAACTAAAACCACAAATCAGTACAGTCAGATTGTTAATAACCCTAAACATCCTAACCCATAAACCCAATTATTTAACTTCAAACTTAAATTAATTAACAAATGACAAAATAATAAACTAAAGAAATCCTTCAGTCCCCTCTTCATGGAGCTATTGGTTTGGCCCCATCAGCTCCTCCTGTATTTAGCTGACAGAACCCCTTCAACCCTGTTTGCCTGTCCCATCTCAGGAAGCAGGAAGTGGAGAACCTCTCAGCACCGGTAAGAGAAAACAAATCAACTTAAATTGAACAAATGAAAGGCATAAAATACAGCAGTTAACTAAATGTGCGCGCTTACAATTAGAACTAATGCATTTAAGCCATCTAAACAATAAATCCCAAGAAATATAAACATACAAACTGCAATCATAAAAGTGCAAGAGTGTACTAACGTTCACCGTTGTGTGGACATGGATGTGGCCATCACACCCCGACTGGGAGCCTCTCGGCGGGAGGCAATTTTTCAAGCTCTAAAAACTCCCAGACTTTGCTCAGCCTGAAGGTTCCACATCTCTACTATCTTATGATGTAAAGTAGTAACTTCATGAGGGATCATTTGCAGATGAGACTTGTTAAAGTCAGCAATGAGGCTTTGGCACTTATAACGAGTAAGTCCCAACACTGACAACAATGTGCAGAAACCATAACCAACATGCATAAACAGACAGATCGGTCCCGCCTACTTACACTGTTGGTCTTTTTTAAATACGCAGTAATCGTTGCTTGCCTTTTTCACTTCATCCTGCATCCTAGCAGCAACCACTTTGGCGCCTCTGGAGTCGGTGTTTGTTTACGTCATGCTGCATTCAATGTAATTGGGAAAAGGAGATTCAAGCGCTTAACCTCCGATTTTGTTTTCTTTCTGGTCTTAGTTGGGGGGACGGCTCGGGGTCGATCTGAATCTGGGGGGGACAGATCCCCCCCATCCCCCACCCTAACTGTGCGCCTGCCCACTCCAGCTCAGGAACTTCGTTGGTTCCTGAAAATGGTCCTGGAAATTGGTCCTTTCGGCCAGCCCAGTGATTATGGAGACACACAGATGCTGTGAAGTTCTGGTCAAATTACCCTGAAGTTCTGTTAGTGGAAACATGCCTTATATACTTGAAAATGGCCCAGGAAGAGCAACTGGGTGAGACTTGTGATTAACTCATGCTGATTGGTTGTAACTCAGTGGGAAATGAAATGGTGGATTTCACCAAATAACCGGCATTTGTAAAAATGGAAAAGTTTCTGGTGCAGCAGAATAGAAGGAAAAGGAAATGAGCAGCATTCACACTGCTTTAAAATCTGTTTCTAAACTCACAACTCAGAAAAATTTGGTGATCCCTCTACAACGCTGTAATTTATCCCACTTTGTGGTCTCACCATGTAAAACGTTACATTTTATGTCACACTATTCTCATCCCCTGAATGGCATAAATTATGGCGTACTTATACAGATTTTTTTAATATATATTCTTTATGTCTGTGCCATCTTTTGGCACTGATCAATTACCTCACTCACTGCCATAACCGTCACGGCCCTGTCAAATTCCCCTCTCCCAGAAATTTCCCTGAACTTGGAAAAGTGACTTATGATAAAATACGTAGAATCTGTATTATATGAGCCTGAAACATCTTAGCTTTGTGTTATTTGACATCAGCGCTTAACCTTTTTTCCATCTTAATTTACTGCATAATGTGTCTCCATTAAGCTAGAATTATGTTTTGACAAGACGTGACCCTAGCTCTTTGTGTGGTTTGTGTTGATGTGACAAGCCAAAGGGGCATTTTCTTTTTATTTCTGTTTTTTTGACCGGTGGGACCATAGCCTGTTGCAAACAAAGTAACAGCATTTGCTCAGCCATGTACGCTTTTGTCGAGAGGGGTCTATTTTTGTCCAAAATAATAGTCTAATGCACATCAGGGCCAGTCACCATGGCAACCCATACTCATTGTGGACACACTGTTGTGAGTATATTTTGATACGGTGAAGGAGTTGAATCATTACACCACTAATCCATCACTGAGAAAGAAAGCACCAGGGAATGGGAGCAAAAGAGAGAGTGTGTGTGTGTGTGTGTGTGGGGGGGGGGGGGGGGGGTCGGAAAGTCGTAGTTATGATAGACTGAAAATAGACCGAATTAGTCCAAACGATTTTTTTAGAGCTGCCTCTCTGCCTCCATCCAGGCTCTCTCCCTGCACAGTCATGAGTCTGCTGTGCACATCCGTAGGTAGAAGGTGGCGCTTACACAGTATTACTTAAGGTGCTGATCGGTTGCTGTGTAGACATTTTCTTCTCTGTGACTTCAGGTTGGGGAACTAAATTTTAACTTCTCACTGGTTTGTCTCTTCTTGCAGAGTACGGAGCAGGTCGCTGCTTTTTGTCGCAGTCTCCATGACATGAATCCTCTGGAGTGCATGTCCTCTTCGCCAAGCCCGGACTCGCCCTTCCCACCTACCGCAACTCCCCGACAGCTCTCAGATGCCGACAAGCTCCGCAAAGTAATCTGTGAACTTGTGGAGACGGAACGCACCTACGTCAAAGTCAGTATCAGTCGTGGTTGTTGAATGAGGCAGATGTTTGTTAGTGCATGTGTTCCCTCCATCAATCGTCGTGGTTACCTTACACAACAGTCCACATTTATCTTTGTGTCTCCAGATATATGAGGAGGGAGACACAGCTGTGTCTTTGTCTGGATATTTTCCAATCTTTTCCTGTCCTGTATAAAAATGGCTCAGTGGAATAACTGGGTTAGAGACGATGTATAACGGGATGACGTCAAAACCGCCTAAAACACCATATCTCATTTCTGGGGGCACAAATGTACTTATTATAGAAATTGCATTATGCCTGATTGATTGGACTTTGTTCAAGCATCAGAGGGATGGCTTTACTTTAGTTGAGTGATTTTTTAACATTACAATCAGGCAGGTGGGTGCAATCTAACTGTTTGTTTGCAGATGTCGAACTTATCATTTTGCACCGGAAAGGACTAAAAAACACGACTGCTGCAGCTTATTTTATCCTGTCCTTGTTTCTACATTCTGGCTAATTGCAGACAATAGTCATGCAGTTTTTATTTATTACTGATGATTTGGGCTTTTTGGACTCCTTCTTATGGCCAGGAATTAGTTTGAAACTAGAAATGATATTCTTAAAAGCTTCTTGTAGTTCATTCTGGGTAACCTTAATCAGTGGGTCTGTTTCTGTTTGCATGCTTTTATTGTGAAAGGACTATTTTTACCCCCCAATCACCCCAGTAATATACCAGCTTATTTATTGCAATTTGATCATTGTTGCACAAAACATGTCAGTCTCTTGCATAATTACACTAAATAAATGGGTTTCAAACACAGTTAACACTTGCCTTGCAGGATCTCAACTGCCTCATTGGGCGATATTTAACCCCGCTGCAGAAAGAGACCTTCCTGACTCAGGATGAGGTATGTGAAATGTTACCCGTGAGTCTTTTTAAAAGCATCTTGCTTTTTAAATGCCAGCGCTGGTGAAATATTGTGATAAAAGGTTTGTTACATAATCATGTGAAGTGTATCCATGTAGAACAAAAAGGAAGAGGAGGTTTACAGAGTTAAATGTTTTGCATGCACTTGCAGTGTTAAAAGACTCTATGCAATTATCAAACTTCCTGAGACGGTTACAAGGGTTGGAGGCAAAGATGGGGAAGCATTATAGAATA
The DNA here is from genome assembly GCF_043380555.1 of Nothobranchius furzeri. Taxonomy (NCBI): domain Eukaryota; kingdom Metazoa; phylum Chordata; class Actinopteri; order Cyprinodontiformes; family Nothobranchiidae; genus Nothobranchius; species Nothobranchius furzeri. The sequence goes on from NC_091753.1 coordinate 43,459,590, forward strand.
CCGTAACTGTGGGATTTGTTCGTGTTCCAGCTGGATGTGCTGTTTGGGAATCTACCAGAAATGGTGGAATTTCAGGTTGAGTTTCTCAAGACCCTGGAAGATGGAACCAGGCTGGTTCCGGACCTGGAGAAGCTGGAGACAGTTGATCAGTTTAAGGTACACATTGTCTTTGTTAAACAAACGTCTAATGCTGAGGGTCTGCAACATTCAGTAGCTTCTTCTGCTCTGGTAAACGACCAAAAGCCCACCCCAGTGCATGCTGGTCCAATACCAGTCACTGTATTTATAGGAAAAAGGACCACAGTTCTTTCTTATTGGTTTACAAAGAGCAAATAACCCAATATTAGAAAGTTACAGAACTCTAAATGATAATAAAAAATGGCTATATATATACATAAGTGTTTTATGGAATAATGATATTAAATTAATTTTTTTTTTCTATTTTTCAATTTCTTAATAGATTCAAATGTTTTCTTTACATGACAACAAATCTTTAATTGTAGATATTTTACAGAAGAGAAGAAAAAAGGATTTCTGACTTTAATCTTTAAAAAATGTCAGAATCCTTACTTTAATCTCAGATTTCTGACTTTTTCCTCAGAATTTTCATGTTATTCTCAGAAATTTGAGAATTAAATGGAACTATGTTCAGATTTCCTAGCCCCCTTCTTTAAATAGTTCATCAAAAACTGTAATTCTCTTTTTTGAAGGTCCTGAACCATTTGCAGCGAACAGGTTTTATAGAGATGACCTGAGGGAACAACTTGACTGGAAACTACAATCCAGACCCATCGTTTAATTAAGTGACATTAAATAACAAACATTTGAAAGACTTAACATTTTTCTTTTAAATCTGTTACAGAAAATCCTCTTCTCTTTGGGAGGCTCTTTCCTGTATTATGCGGACCGTTTTAAAATCTATAGTGCTTTCTGCGCCAGCCACACCAAAGTCCCAAAGGTCCTCGTAAAGGGTGAGTAACTATTCACCCAGGCTGACATACCACCTTGTCTGAAAGAAAAAAGTGTATAAATCTGCCAAGATACTGCAGAACGTCAGCCTGACCCCAGCATACTTTCAAGCTGGAAGCTCTCAGGGTTAAAAGCCCTGAAGGATTGTAAGATATGTAATTAGTCCTGCAGCTAGGACACCCACACTGCTTGTCTTTGTTTGCTGCGTTCCTATTGTGTGAGTCCACTGGTTATTGGCAGGGTTTCAGTGGATAGAAATAAGATTCTTTAACATTCTTAATAGAAGCCAAAGTTAAATTCATAGTTTCCAGTTTTACTGTACTCGGAGATCCATAGATGTTTCTTTTTCATCATTTCAGCCAAAACAGACCCAAATTTCAAGACCTTCCTTGATGAGCGGAACCCCAAACAGCAACACTCCTCCACCCTTGAGTCCTATTTAATAAAACCCATACAGAGGGTGCTGAAGTACCCCCTCCTGCTGAGGGAGCTCTACTCTCTCACAGATCCAGACAGTGAGGAGCACTACCATTTGGATGGTGAGACGGCTTCGCATTACTGTGTCAATAAATGTACATTCAGTTCAGCTCAAACCACCTTTCCTTTTTTTCTCCTACTGAAGTTGCCATCAAAGCCATGAACAAGGTTGCCAGCCACATCAATGAGATGCAGAAGATCCACGAGGAGTTTGGAGCCGTGTTTGATCAGCTCATCACCGAGCAGAGCAGTGAAAAGAAAGAGGTAGGAGTGGAAAAAGGTGGCTTACGTGTTCTGGCAATGACTGTTGAGTAACAGTTCCTGTTTTGATCCAATTGGCAGGTTGCTGATCTGTCGATGGGTGATCTGCTTCTTCACAACACAGTAACCTGGATCAACCCACCTGCTTCCTTAGGAAAATGGAAGAAAGAACCACAGATGGCCACATTTGGTACGTTAGACAAGATGACTGATCCTAATGAGCCGTTATTATGCTTACACCACGTTGACAAGTGTCAGCACAATTCGGCATCTGTTTGTTGCAACAATTTAATTTTGTTTTATTGTAACTTTTGGAGCTCAATTTTTATTTAAACTGGGTATCTGTCGATTCCTAAAAAGCCTTAAAGGTGCAATATGTAAGAATTCTTCAGTGACATAATCACAACACAGACTAATTTCTCAATCATATTGAAAGGAAGGATCTACTGAAACAGATTTTATTCTCACCTGTCTGGGAGGTTGTCAGTTTTTCCCCTTAAAATAAAAAATAAAAACACACAAAGAGGGACATAGTTACTGTTTACAATCAGTGAGTTTGTCAGGTTGCAGTTTCTCCAGGGAGCCGACACTACAGTGTGGGCATTTGTAATTTGACACCAGTAGGCAAAGAGCTTTAGAGTTGTTTAAAGAACCAAAGCCAGTAAACAGGAGCGACCCAGAAGTTATTTCTTGTACCCCTAAGGAGCCACGGCATCTTTTTGTTTTACTCTAATACCAAGTGAAGAAGGCTAGAGGCTAATGTTGAGCTAGCAATGCTAACAGTGATGTAGAAGCAAACATCCATCCATCAATTTCATCCGCTTATCCGGAGTCGGGTCGCAGGGGCAGTAGCCTAAGGCGAGAGGCCCAGACCTCCCTCTCCCCAGCCACTTGGGCCAGCTCCCTCCACCATGTCCTGGGTCTACCTTTAGGTCTCCTCCCGGTTGGACGTGCCTGGAAAACCTCACCAGGGAGGCGTCCAGGAGGCATCCTGACCAGATGCCCGAGCCACCTCAACTGGCTCCTCTCGATGTGGAGGAGCAGCGGGTCTTCTTCGAGCCCCTCCCGAATGACCGAGCTTCTCACCCTATCTCTAAGGGAGAGCCCAGCCACTCTTTGGAGAAAACTCATTTCGGCCGCTTGTATCCGCGATCTCATTTTTTCGGTCACTACCCAAAGCTCGTGACCATAGGTGAGGGTAGGAACGTAGATCAACCGGTAAATCGAGAGCTTCGCCTTCTGACTCAGCTCTCTCTTCACCACGACAGACTGGTACAATGCCCGCATCACTGCAGATGCAGCACCAATCCACCTATCGATCTCACGCTCCAGTTTTCTCTCACTCGTGAACAAGACCCCGAGATACTTAAACTCCTTCACTTGGGGCAGGACCTCATCCCTGACCCGGAGAAGGCATTCTACCCTTTTCCAAATCAAGACCATGGTCTCAGATTTAGAGGAGCTGATTCTCATCCCAGCTGCTTCACACTCGGCTGCGAACCGCTCCAGCGAAAGCTGAAGATCACGTTCTGATGAAGCCAACAGGACCACATCATCTGCAAAAAGCATAGACACGATCCTCGGGCCAGCAAAACGGATGCCCTCCACAACTTGGCTGCACCTAGAAATCCTGTCCATAAAGGTTATGAACAGAACCGGTGACAAAGGGCAGCCTTGGCGGAGTCCAACTCTCACAGTCAGTTAAAACAGTCAGCTTTAAAAATATCTCAATCTAATTTTTCCATTACTAACAACTCCATATTACAGTGAAATTAAATTAAATAGTTTGACTTGACTAGCATCTTCTGCCTTTGATCTGTAACTAGCAATGGGCATGAGATTGAGTTTATTGCTTAGGAAAATGGACTGCAGTTACCTAATTTGACCACAGGATGTCACTGTTACAAATTGCCATTTGTTTTCCAGAATTAAGGCCCTAAAACCTTTAAAAATGACAAGAAATCCTTAGATCCAGAGTCCAAAGTTCTTGAAAATTCCACAGACCTAATAAACAAAACTGCTTAATGTTATCTGAACATCTCTAGGAAGAATGTCAATGATTTCTAATTGGTGTTTTGCATTTTTGCAACTTGAGACTAGGGCGTGGCTATTTTCACATTAGCAGCTTTAGCCAGCAGCCGCCTGCGTGAGCCATGAGGGAGTTTGGTGGACATTATTTTTGTTGAGGGGTCAGATGGCCCTGTCATCCTCTACAGGGCACTTAGCTATCTGGATGTTCAATTTTTTAGCACTTTCAGTTAAAAAAAAATAAGATTTAGACACAACTATTTGTAAGGTGGTTGCATCCTTTTTTCATTTATGAATGTAAGATCTATTCAAAGTGGCCTTAAGAAGGTCCTAAAAAGTCTTAAATCTGTCTTCTTTAATCCTGCAGATACCCTAAAACGTAAAGTAAATTTTCAAAGGGAATGAACAGGTTTTAATTTTAGTTTTTGGTTGGATGACTTTACAAACATGCATAATAAATATGTCTAGCTTTCATGAATGCTTTATGTAATAATGATCCTGTTGTATATGTTTCATGCTTATTGCACTATACAAAAAGCAGAATTTAGTCTGCAGTAATTGAATTATCCTATAACATGAGTATTTATTAGAGTTACAAACACCAGTGTTGTTTTGATGAGTCATCTAAAGTGACTAACTGATGTGTCCTTTGCCCTGCACTCAAATGCTCTTTAGTGTTCAAAACCGCTGTGGTGTTTGTTTGCAAAGAAGAGTTCAAGCAGAAGAAGAAAATGGTAGGTTCTTACACAAGTAAGATGCCCTCAGTGCTACGTGATAGCTCACGTTTCAATATTTGTACATTTACAAGTAACAAAATAAAGCCTGACCTGCTTTTAAAATCAAGTTCAAATATTTTCAACTCACTTCAGGGAGGCTCTCATCGTGCCTCTATATCTTCAGAGGAGAGGGATCCCTTCCGGTTCCGTCACATGATCCCAACAGAAGCCCTTCAAGTCAGACCTTTAGCAAATGCAGGTAGGTTATGTAATCCGTATAGATGCTTAATTAAATACTTGAGTCTCTGATGCAATGCTTGCGTTCTGCAGAAGGCGAGAGTTCAGCCATGTGTGAGATTGTTCACACAAAATCAGAGTCTGAGGGAAGGCCAGAGAGGACGTTTCACCTCTGCTGCAGGTGAGGATTTCTCGCAGCGGGTGTTGATTTCCATTGCAGATGAAAGCTGATACAGTCATGCCTGCTTCTGTCAACAGAGTGCCAAACTGATTGCATGCCCTTCTATCTCCCTCAGCTCTCCAGAGAGCAGAAAAGACTTTCTGAAGACGGTCCATTCCATTTTGAGGGAGAAGCATCGCCGGCAGCTCCTAAAAACTGAGAGTTTACCCCTCAACCAACAGTATGTGCCATTTGGAGGAAAGCGGCTGAGTGCCCTGAAGGGAGCCCGTCCGGTCATAAATAGAGCTGGTAAATGCCAGTCTGTGGCTACGTTCACCCTCCAGCTTCCTGTGTCCCAGTTCACACATGCAATCTTTGATTGATCCACGTTTTAAGTTCACGGTTCTAAACAAAATTACTTTTAGCTCATTCACTGCCAGTGACGACTAAAGTCAACTGCAAATGACTAAAGTCGTCATTTGCATTTTTTTTACTGTTTGAGCATCGGAACGAGCCCCTGCGCCGAGAGAACAAACATCTCAGCTCTGAAGCCGATCATCCGCATACGTCACATGATCAGGAAGCAGAAAATCCATCTGTTAGATCGTTTTTGGCCGTTCCAGTAAACAAAAGTGAGGCGCGAACCGGAAAAGCGTCTGCCGATCACAATTTGACAACGGATTATGAAAGAACGGATAACGCTCAAAACACGCAGATTCTTCCTGATGTAAGAGGTGAGTCTCTGCTTTGTTTTGGTTGTTTTGGCGTCGACATCATCCTAGCGCGCAATGTTCTGTGACTCTTAAAATAACAGTAAAAACGGCGAGAAACGCTGGCAGCGAAGGCCTTTAGCGATCAGGAAACGGCTGGCAGTGAATGAGTCAAGGGAAGACATTTTTTCAAAAGAATCTTTTGTTGGTTTCAAATGTAGGGGTGTGTATTGGCAAGAATTTGGCGATAAGATGTATATCACTATACAATTGTAGAAATCACCAACAGCTGCTCAGGGGAGACAATATGATATATTGTGATACTCCAAGTCAGGCCATCTTTGCAATTTTTGATACTGAAAGTAATTGGAAAACTCAGGTCAAACGCTTCCATTCCACTATTACTGAGAGAGCTCCTTGCTCTGTCAGAATAAAGACTGTAAAAGCTGCTGCCACCTAGCAGTTGGAGGTTGAATTTCACCACAAAAACAAGGAGTTTAAGTATCTAGAGGTCTTGTTCACGAAGGAGGGGAAAGGGGAGCGGGAGATCGACAGGCGGATTGGGGTGGCACCTGCAGTGATGTGGACGCTGAACCGGTCTGTCGTGGTAAAAAAGGAGCTGAGCTCAGAAGGCGAGGCTCTCGATTTACTGGTCGATCTACATCCCAACCCTCACCAATGGTCATGAGCTTTGGGTAATGACCGAAAGAACAAGATCGCAGATACAAGTGGCCGAAATAGGTTTCCTCCGGAGTAGGGCTGCAACAACGAATCGATAAATTCGATGAAAATCGATTACTAAAAGCGTTGGCAACGAATTGCGTCATCGATTCGTTGTGTCGCACAACTCTTCCAAAAGCGCCCCCCCCCCCCCCCTTCCCGCCCGCCGTTGCGCGCAGACCAGAGCAAGTCAGATCAGCGCGAGGGAGAGCCGGCAGATCAGCGCGAGGGAGAGCCGCAGATCAGTGCGAGGGAGAGCCGCAGATCAGCGCGAGGGAGAGCCGGCAGATCAGCGCGAGGGAGAGCCGGCAGATCAGCGCAAGGGAGAGCTGGCAGATCAGCGCGAGGGAGAGCCGGCAGATCAGCGCAAGGGAGAGCCGGCAGATCAGTGCGAGGGAGAGCCGCAGATCAGTGCGAGGGAGAGCCGCAGATCAGCGCAAGGGAGAGCCGGCAGATCAGCGCGAGGGAGAGCCGGCAGATCAGCGCGAGGGAGAGCCGGCAGACTTGCGCTGCTGCGAACCGGTTCCGCATTGTTGCGCAGCGATCCAGGCAGCTGCTTCCAGCGCACGGTCCATTCTCAAAGTGGCGCAACCAAAAAACTATAATTAGCACACGATCGTTCATGTCCGCACATGTTCTCTATTTTCTGTCTTATTTGTGCCTGAAGCGCTCTACTGCGGAGCTCATCACCTGTGCTGTGGTGATGTCACCTCATGCAGCATCGAAAACGCGCTCTGCGCTTTTCGGTCAGGAGATCCCATTGATCTGCTCAAAAGTAACTGATGAGGTGAAAAGGTAAGAATCCAGGCAACAGATTTTCTGGAGAATTAAGAGGAGATGCAGGAAGATGAGAGACAGACAGGACAGGAAAATAGTTAAATAAAAACAAGAAAACAAAACAAAGTGTTGAAAAGTCAAATGTAGGTAGATTTATCTCCACTACACGTTTTTACCAGTAAAAAACAATAAGTTATACACATGTAATAATTATACATCTGATACAATTCAGATCACCTTCAAAACTCAGTCACACACCCAGGGCCGTTTCAAGACATTTTGGGGGCCAAGGCAAAATGCCCCCCCCCCCCCCCCCCCCCCTAACTGGGCTCCCCAGAAGCCTCTGTGTAATTCATACCCTCTCCAGGAGTGTTAGTTATACAGGTGCTGGCCAGTAAATTAGAATATCATCAAAAGGTTGAAAATATTTCAGTAATTCCATTCAAAACGTGAAACTTGTACATTATATTCATGCAATGCACACAGACCAATGTATTTCCGATGTTTATTACGTTTAATTTTGATATTTATAGGTGACAACCAATGAAAACATCAAATCTGGTATCTCAGAAAATTAGAATATTCTAAAGGCCAATGAAAAAATGTTTGTTTCTCTAATGTTGGCCAACTGAAAAGAATGAACATGAAAAGAATGTGCATGTATAGCACTCAATACTTAGTCGGGGCTCCTTTTGCCTCAATAACTGCAGTAATGCGGCGTGGCATGGACTCGATCAGTCTGTGGCACTGCTCAGGTGTTATGAGAGCCCAGGTTGCTCTGATAGTCGTCTTCAGCTCCTCTGCATTGTTGGGTCTAGCGTATTGCATCCTCCGCTTCACAATACCCCATAGATTTTCTATGGGGTTAAGGTCAGGCGAGTTTGCTGGCCAATCAAGGACAGGGATACCATGGTCCTTGAACCAGGTGCTGGTGGTTTTGGCACTGTGTGCAGGTGCCAAGTCCTGTTGAAAGGTGAAGTCTGCATCCCCATAAAGTTGGTCAGCAGCAGGAAGCATGAAGTGCTCTAAAACTTCCTGGTAGACGGCTGCATTGACCCTGGACCTCAGGAAACAGAGTGGGCCAACACCGGCAGATGACATGGCACCCCACACCATCACTGACGGTGGAAACTTTACACTGGACCTCATGCAACGTGGATTCTGTGCTTCTCCGCTCTTCCTCCAGACTCTGGGTCCTTGATTTCCAAAGGAAATGCAGAACTTGCTTTCATCAGAAAACATAACTTTGGACCACTCAGCATCAGTCCAGTCCTTTTTGTCCTTGGCCCAGGCGAGACGCTTCTTGCGCTGTTTCATGTTCAAGAGTGGCTTGACACACGGAATGCGACACCTGAATCCCATGTCTTTCATGAGTCTCCTCGTGGTGGTTCTTGAAGCGCTGACTCCAGCTGCAGTCCACTCTTTGTGGATCTCCCCCACATTTTTGAATGGGTTTGTCGTCACAATTCTCTGCAGGGTGCGGTTATCCCTAGAGCTTGTACACTTTTTTCTACCACATTTTTTCCGTCCCTTCGCCTGTCTGTTAATGTGCTTGGACACAGAGCTCTGCGAACAGCCAGCTTCTTTAGCAATCACCTTTTGTGTCTTGCCCTCCTTGTGCAAGGTGTCAATGATTGTCTTTTGGACAGCTGTTAAGTCAGAAGTCTTCCCCATGATTGTGGTGCCTTCAAAACAAGACTGAGGGACCTTTTAAAGGCCTTTGCAGGTGTTTTGAGTAAATCAGCTGATTAGAGTGGCAGCAGGTGTCTTCTATATTCAGCCTTTTCAGAATATTCTAATTTTTTGAGATACCAAATTTGGAGTTTTCATTAGTTGTCACTTATGAATATCAAATTTAAATGTAATGAACATTGGAAATACATTGGTCTGTGTGCATTGCATGAATATAATGTACAAGTTTCACGTTTTGAATGGAATTACTGAAATATTTTCAACCTTTTGATGATATTCTAATTTACTGGCCAGCACCTGTATGGTGTTTATAAAAGCCCCTCAGACATTACTGACATGTTCTAATATTATCAGATGAAAAACTAAATTATCAGACATGCTGTCTCATCTGCTTCTTTTCTAAACTTGCTAAAAGTAACAAAACCATTTGAAAGCCACTATTTGTGGATTCTCTGAAAGTTTCCATGGAGTGTGTGACAACTTATTTTTTCATTGATCCTATCGTCTAATCTCACAGCTGAAACAAGCATCCTTAATAATCTGTGCACAGGAAGCTTACCGATGCTGTAGTAAAACAAAAGGTATAATAATTTATTATTAATAAAACCTTGTTGCAGCACTAAAGCAGAAAAATTAGATTTTGCATTAAATATGCAAAATATTTACATATGAATTGTTTTAGAGCCCTTTTATTGGCAGAATCTGATATTAATTTAGTTCTTACAAAAAATGGGTCCCAACATGGTTTGTTTGGTGTTGCCATAGTGTGATGTCATAGGCACAGATCCCCTGTCCTCTAGTTTGGAAATGGAGATATGATCACCCTACATTAAACAAACTGTCCACCCGGGCTTTTGCGCTGCACAGAGACGCTTCGCTGCCTACGACTGAACGTCAGTTGAGAGTCAGTCTCATGCAGACTGACCAATGAAGAGAGGGCCTCAAGTTAAGACCCTCTCCTCATTGGTCAGTCCACACGAGGTGGGTCAAAGGTTACTCTGGGCGGGTTACGTGTTGTCAGGCATTCAAGTATTGAGTATATTTACTGCATATTACAGTAAAATATTCTGTATGTGACCACATTATGGTGATCCTTGGGTCGCGATGATGGAGCCCTTGAATATTGTTGCCCAGGGTACAACAAAGTGTTAATCTGGCCCTGGTTCCGCCGTCACATTCCCGCAGAAACTGGTTGATCACACCGGAGCCAGACTACTAGCATGTGGTTTTACAACCACAATGTCCTCAGAAGCAAAAACGCTTTTAAAAGGGAGGGAGGAGTCCTAACTGTTGCTGCAGGCGTGTTGTGTGAGAGTGCAGTTATATACTGGTTAATATATTTTTGGGTTCAGTTGCTTTCATGTGGCCTAATGTGAGTCTATTTGGGATCATTGGAATGATCAGCAGCATTTCTTGATGTGACTTTATGGCAGTTGCCCAGGGCATCATCGCAAGGAGGATGGCATTCATTTACTTTTGTTTTATTTGGTATTTTTTCAGTCATTTTTGGAAATAGTGATCAATTTTGATTAATTCACAGCCTATGTTTAATTACATTTAAAATAAATGTCAACAGATGAGATCAAACAAAACAGATGAGAATTGCCCTTAAGCTGTTTAACTTGGACCAAGCATTTTAGGTCACAGATAGATGTAGCTTAGGGTCTCTGTCTATACACCTTATAAGACAATTTAAGTGATGGCATGTTGTTTTTCTGCTATTGAACTGTTTTCTAATAATGTTGTGTTAAATAAAGTGAAGGAAGGAGAGAAATAATGTTTCCCTAGCAGTTTTTAAAAATTTCCCCATGTAATCCGATTAATCGATTAATCGTGTCGAGACCCCATCCGATTAATCGATTATCCAAATAATCGTTTGTTGCAGCCCTACTCCGGAGGGTGGCCGGGCTCAGCCGTAGAGATAGGGTGAGGTGCTTGGAAATTTTGGGGGGGACTCAGAGTAGAGCCGCTGCTCTTCCTCATCAAGAGGAACTAGCTGAGGTGGTGTGGGCAACTTTTGAGGAGGCCACCTGGATGCCTTCCTGGTGTGGTGTTTCAGGCATGTCCTGCTGGCAGGAGGCTCCCGGCTCGACCCAGGACACGTTGGAGCAAGTACATCTCCAATCTGGCCTGGAAACACCTTGGGTTCCTGCCAGAGGAGCTGGAGGAGGTGGCCTATAGGGCTGTCTGGGATACCCTTCTTAAGATGCTACCCTGCCCTACCCGGATAACCAGAGGAAAATGAATGAACGAATGAAGAAACACAAAAACGGAATACATGTTTGCATAAAACTTCTCACCAAAAAAATTCAATACTCTGCTTCTCAATATCGATTCAATATCATAACAGGAAATATTGTGATATTTAGTGTGTGTTGATAATTTCTTAAATCGCTATTCATACGTAGCCTAGAAATCTAGCCCAATCGTAGCAGTAGCGACATATTTTTCTCTGAGGGACGGTCTAGCCTCAACAGGTCCACCGTTTACCTGAACAGTTTTGTCTTGCCAATCACAGCACAGTGGGCCTAATGCTAGAGCTGTGACAGAGAAAACCTACAAAAAAGGCATAAGCTCAGGAACGACGCTCATTTGTAAAGCCTTTGGCATTAACTTTGAATGATTTAGACTTGGCTTTTCTTTGAGACATGAACAAATAGAGGTACTTAAGTCTTTTATTTCAAAATAGGACGTATTTTCTCCTTCGACAGTGTTTGGTGGCCTGCCCCATTGACTATCCATAGTGATGAATTCATGACATTGTTCATTGCTTTGATTGGTCCTATCACTGTCCAAATGCATGTGGAGACAATTTGAAAGATAACTTTAGAGTCCGCCCCATGAGTGAGGGGTTTCAGTGTCTTGAGACCAGACTATTTACATATATACTGTAGGATGGCTTGCTAAGCTTATTCATAAGTGTTAGAACCAAACTCAGCACTGACAGTCAGAATTAACTTCGTCTTGTTCTATTTTCGTACACCTAAAATTTTAAGTGTTTAATCCCTAAAATGAGAAACTTGATCAAATATTTTTAAACTTCAAATGTATTCAACTAGATTTGTTAAAGACATTCTGGTGTTTCGTTGCAGCATCTGCCCCGACCAGGACGCTGGGCAGAAGAAAGCTGGTGCGCAACCGTTTTACCATAGACACGGACATTGTTTTTGATGGAGACACAGAACACCAGGACCTTGCATCGCCGCAGGAGTCCGACTCAAAACAGCTGCAGCATGATCAGCAGCAGCAGTCCGAATTAACAGGCGACACAGACCGCTGGGTGGAGGAGCAGTTCGACTTGGAGGAGTACGAAGACCAGGAAGAAGTCAAAGAGACAGACATCCTTAGTGATGAAGATGATGAGTTTTGCCAGACCCCTACATCTCCATCTGATGAGGCTAATTTGGAGAGCCCGATGATGGGTTTGTCTTTAGACGGTGCAAAAACAGAGGAACGTAAAAGCTTTGAGCCGCTAAAAGTCAGGCATAAAGTGAAGACATCCCACTTGCGTAAGGTGAGGTCTGAGGATCACACCGAAGCAAAGCGAGATGAGGTCTGGATACGAAGGAAGCAATCAGGTACATCTCCAGACTGCGCCACGTAGAAGATGACTGAGAGGAAGGTCTCAACGCGGGCTGCACAACGAGCACTCATCACAAACGATGCATGAGCATTGAGGTATATCACACAGATAGTAGATTAAACCGTGTATTCTCGTCTTTACCTTAAGCCGAACGCTACTTTCTGTACAGATTACTTCATCTATAGAGCAATAAAGATGTTGAGAATGAAAGAGCTTGGTTCCAAATCAAATGCTGATTCATAAACGTTGTGTTAGCTTTCCGAGATGGACTAATGAAACAATCATTTAACCTAATCACTTGCTTTGATTGGCATGGTTTGCACTTTTGAGCGGCGTTCTTCAGGCCCGCCTGCTGTTGCCAAATTTCAGTAGTGTGAGAACAATAATATTCATTTAGTGTGTGTGATTCAGAGATATTATCCTAGTTAAGGGCTGTATAATTTAGTCCTAAAGTCATAGAATAATAAATTGCAAATGGCAGTCTTGTCTTGCATAGGTTACTGTACTTGTATATTTTTTCATAAACACACACTGACTTGTGTATTGAGTTTGTTTTCCAGAAGTAAATAACCTAAGTCTGAGGGATGTTTTCTTTTGTTAGCTAGGGTTAGGGTTAACTCTAGCCAGAAGCAATGGGATTTTAATTTGAACATAATCCTGTTTTACTTGAATTCGTATTTTTTTTTGGTTTTGTTTTGTTTTGTTTTTTTACAACTGTGCAACAAATATTTTGTGTTTTAACTATTTGCTGCTTATTACTGCCAATCACAACCAGACATTTCACTCAAAATCTGTAGTGTACATAATAAGCATACGGGCTTTATCAGGTGTTGTGCATAGAGTTTGGAGTTTTTCAGTAATGTATTACAAATCTGTGACTTTATTTATTCACATGTGAAATGATTTATTAGCAGCAAACAAGTAATCCTTTAATTTCCCACAAAGAAAATCCAAATTTGCTCAAGCAATCAAGAGGAAAGACTTGCAGTTTGTCTGAACGATGAAATGAGTTTTAATTTTTAAAAATGTCATGCTACTATGACTGCATTTTTATTGTGTATATAAGAATGTATTGATATCACAATAAATATGTTTGTTTACTACTTATTTACCAAAATTCCTGTTTCTCATTTTAACAGTCACAGGGTTTTATTTTTTACTGCTTTTAAAGAGATCTACCACCGGGTTGTTTTTTATAAAGTCTTTTGTTCTTTTATGTTTCTACCAGGTACCCGTTTTGCTGATGTACTTCAATGCATTTCACATTTTCAGAACTACTTGTGGTGTAAATAAGCTAAAATGTTAGTTTATCATGTGCAGGCCCTTCTAACAAATCAGAACTGCCTTAATTCTGTGGGATTGATTAAAAAAGGATTGATTTTGTTCTAATCGTATCACATCCATGGTGTGAATCTCCTGTTCCACCCAAGCCCCCACCATGCGGCTCAAAAATTGAGGCCAACCCGGAAGTACCAAAAATTGCAGTTCCACCCTCATCCGCTGGGGGCTGGTGTCAGAAGCGAGCAAATCCTCATTGACTCCCATGTTAAAAATACCAGTTTTACAGCAGAAATAAACATGTTTACAGCCTGGTTCCAAAACATGTTTTAGATTTAAGAGATCTAGTTTACACTCATGACAACTCTGAGGGGGGTGATTTTTTTCCTCACTCTTCTGTTTAAGTGTATTAAAAGCCTAAAATTCTGTATAATTAATGAGCATCCGACCCACGTGACCACAGAGCTAGCTCCGTGGAAAGGCCTCAGTAGGGCCTCGGTCTGGCTTGGAAACTGTTCTTGCACTAATAGAGGGTCCAAGGAGTCTCCACTTCATTTTTTTCGGTAAGTAAAATTATATTTATGTATTTTAGGTCACTGCCGAGCTGAGCTTAGATTTGAACATGTACTGTTTAACCATGAAATTTAAATGTAATAGGGTAAAACCCAGTGGATTTAACATAATGCTGCACTTTAGAAAATGGGTTGAAATATAACATGTTGGTGGAGCTGGGTTCCGACTCTCGGCTTGTGGAGCTCTCGGGAGACCGATGTTTTCCACCCGTTCTCGCCTCCCCGCAGCTCGGCGCATCTCTGTCTGATCGCGGCTTCTGTCTGCTGCGGCGGGCTGACGGCTTGTGGAGCTCTGGGATGGAAACCTTTCCACCCGGTTCTCCCCAGCGGCAGCTCTGCACATCTCAGATTGCAGCAGCGCTTGTCTGCTGTGCGGCTGCCAGCTTGTGGAGCTCTCGGGAGACCTCTGTGTTCCACCCGGTTTTACCCAGCGGTCAGCCCGGCATATCTCTGACTCAGAAGCTCTGGTGTTGTGCACAGTTATCTCCGGTTGTAGCTAGGTTGCTACCTCCGTTAGCTTAGCTCCCACCTCCGCATTAGCTTTGGGTTAGCTTCAGGTTAGCTTGTAGCTAGTTCGACCGGGTGTCGTCAGTTGATACCAGCCTTACAGCCCCACCCTCAGCTCCACCTCTCTTCCCTTTTGTGGAATTGTCTGGGCTTGACGGAACCTATGACACGGTCAAAATGGCGGTGGTGGCCACCTCCCATTTGGCCTCAAAAACGTGTTATTGGAGTCTATGGAAATGAATTGTCCAGTATTTATATGTCGATGGTTCCACCACATCCCAAAGGTTCTGGACTGGAATAGGATCTGGTGACTGGAGATTTCAGGAGTCCAGTGAGATGATCGTGTTCTAGAAACCAGTTAGAGATGATCCGAGCTTTATAAGTAAGGGGCGTATATTTTTTAGCACTTATCACAAAGAAATATATGAACTGCTTCACAACGAGTAAAAATCAGTCATAAGGTGATCAAAATAAAGATGAAAGATAATTAAAATCAGAAAACAAAAGATTTAGAAGCAGTTTTAATTAAAAGGCTAAAGTCATGAAATTACAAAATGATCATAAACCAAACTACAAAATTATAAAACAAATGCAAGATAATTGAAAAGTCATTGTACACATAAAAAGAAGGAAGAAGAGATTTAAGTAAGTTGTTGTTAAAATGTGAAAAGTGTGACATGGTGCATGATTCTACTGCAAGTAGCCATCAGAAGATGGGTCCACTGTGGTCATAAAGGATGGACATGGTCAGCAACAATACTCAGGTAGGCTGTGGTGTTTACATCAGGCTCAGGGACTGAGGGGTCCAAAGTGGGACCAGAACACCCCCACAACACCACCATTACATCTCCAGCTGCCTGAGTTGTTATACGACAGCAAATACTGACCCAAACAACTGAATCTAGACTCATCAGACCAGGAAAATTTATTTAATTTTTCTTCCTGGTATCTTTGTTTTCTAACCTGTGTGATTTGTTTCCTGTTGGCAGCTGTTCTGGTCTGCTGATGCAGCCCATCTTGTATTCTGCAGTTCTTGGTTGTAACAAGTGGTTATTTGAGCTACCGTTAAAAATCAATCATGGGAGATGCCAGTGACCTTTCATTGCCACAGCTGTTCAATTATACTTCTTATTCTGAGGGAAAAATCAACAAAACTGTAAAAGCAGATAATAAATCCTCCATTATTTCCTTTAACAGAAGACGTTTGAATGCCAACTTTCAACATATTAAGGAACATTTAAGAAAATAGAAAATGACATTCAATATTTTAGGACAGGGGTGTCAAATATGCGGCCCGCGGGTTAAATCCAGCCTGCGAGATGGTTGTGTAAACTTTATTTTCATACTTTACAATGTAGAGTGAAAATAAACGTATCTTTGTGAGCAAGTTTTCTCTGTAATGAGTAAAAATAAAACAAAGCTGCGTTCAAGGCTCACACAAGAACTTGAATCACATCCTGAAGTTGGCTGCCTCTCAGGATGTGACTTCTGATATTGATGTGCTGGTGAAAGCTAAAAGATGTAAAGTAAAATGAGTCAAATATATTTTAAGTGCTGCATGAAACTGATCTAGCCATGTGATCTGAAATCTCTTTCAATAACTAAGGAATGTTTATTTATTGATTTTTTTATTTTTTTCAAATTTTCAAGAACACTTCAGGTGTTGTACTTGAACTATTTTGGACACACTGTCCTCAGGCTCCAGCCTTGTTTTATATTGATTGTATTAAAACAAAGAAAACAATCTGAAGTTTTTTTTTTAATTTACCGGTCCGGCCCACTTGGGACTAGATTTCCCTCAATGTGGCCCCTGAGCTAAAATGAGTTTGACACCCTTGTTTGAGGACAATCAGAGACTTGGATGATGACTTGGTTCTATAGACAAGATAATGAACTTAAAATTAGAGCAGGGACTCAAATGGTCAACTCTTAGTACTCAGTAAGATGGAGGGAAATACTCTGTCTGCAGTCGCTTGCTTGTGAACGTAGGCTACCCTAGGTTTGGCCATTAAAATGGAACATGCACAATTTTTTTCTTTTAATCTGAAGCGCATCTTCCATTTTATAAAATATATAATGTAACAAAAAATGTAAGAGTGAGGAGGCATAGTCACTTCTTCAGTGAATGTAAACATATTTAATCATGAGGTGTCCGCAGATTCAGGGAACAAACTGCTACAACATCTGTACAGAAAACTCACAGCCAAGTCGTTAATGCTAATCATTAAAGTCATCAGGGGACTCGTTTGAAGGATGTAATGGAATCTGGAAACATGCACAGATTGGAGAACACAAATTAAGTGCATTTTAAAAGCAGATGTTTCTGCAAAAATATATTTGCCCTCATATTTCATTAACTGTGGCTTAAGCAGGGCATGTCACGCTGCAGGCACAGGAGGATTGGACCCAAAATGCAGAAACAACAAGGCTGGAGAGGTCATTTAAAATAAAAATCCTTTTATTGGGAAAACCAAAACTGTAGGACTCTAGGCAAAGAATAACTAAAGTTCTATAGACAAAAATAAACCGAGCGCTCACTCAGGAGCCTGGGACTGTAAATCTGTAGAGAACAAGCAATGCTAACATAAGACAGGGTTATATACACGGGGCTGGGGTGATAGGAGACGAGGAGCAGGTGCGTGGGGAATTGGGTACAGGTGAAACCAATAACAGAGAGGCGGAGCAGAATGGAACAGGGGAGGAAACCAGACCTAACAGGGGAAGAGAACACACACACACACACACACACACACACACACACACACACACACACACACACACACACACACACACACACACACACACACACACAAACACACACACACACACACACACACACACACACACACTAAAGGAGACTAAGGAACTGAAATAATAAACCTATAGAAGCTACAGTGGGGAGACTAAGAGAACACGAGGAAAACCTGGAGGGGGCTAGGGACCAAAGGCACACAAACAGGGCCTGGTTGTGCAGAAACACCTCAGAAACTTTTGTTTGCACCAAATGTAAGTTAATTTAGAACTTGTTTAAATACATTTTCTGGATTTTTTATTTGGGGGGCACAAATTAAAAAAATCAGGACGTGTTAAAAATCTTTTCCCAGACTGTGTGAAAATCATTACAGTGGAACCAAACCTTGAAAACTCCCATTTAACATGCTTGACTTTACCTTTAAGAAAGCTGTAAGAACCCTAGTCTGTGCAGGTTCACCAATATCTACAAACAAGCATCAATTTAGACAATAAAACATATTTTTAATGAAACAGTTTTTCAGTATTTGAGTTATAACGTATCCTTTTGCATTTATATTTGCACCCAGCAGGTGGCATCTGTTGCAAATGTCATGAATTTCTCCAACGTGTCACTATTAGAAACTGAACATCTTGTACTTTTGTTATCCACCCCATCATCCATTATCTGTACTGGTTTATTTCTCAGCAGGGTTGTGGGGAGCAGGGACACCCTAGGCATGTCTCCAGTCCATCACAGGGACACGGAGACAAACAACCAATCAACCTAGCATGCATGTTTTCAGTCTATGAGATGAAGTCGGGACACATGGTGATAAAAAATGAGAAAACATGCAAATTCTGCACAGAAAGGCTGCAGCCAGGATTTGAACCTGCAACCTGCATCAGTTCTACCCGTTGCACCACTACACAACCCTTTTACTTTGTCATAGTAACTTTTAGAAATCCAGTTTAGGTTAAAATGAATTCTTGTAAATACAAGCATCAGCAGCCCTTCACCTCACTGCTTTGTTTTTGTGAACTCCTTTGCTTCCGCTTGAAGCAACTGCGGATGTGATCCAGTATCCATCAAACCTGCTCAACAGGTTTGTCAGTTTCTGTTCCTGTTTGAGCACCTGTCCTGTTTTGCCCCGTTCCCTCCCCTCCCGGCTGCCCTGTCCTTTTGTTCCTTCCACTTCCCAGAAGCAAAATACCTGACAGGGAGTTGGTTTCCCCAGTCCAGAAACAGGTACACAGGAGTGACAGTGTGAGCGTCCTGTCACAGTGTCCCGATTGATCATGCGCCCTGGCTACTTGGCCAAGGGGATGTCCCTTTGGCTCACTGGTTAGCGTGCATGACTCTCACCTGGGAGTCTGGGGATTGAATCCCGCCCGGGCCCTTGTTTCTCCACCTTGCCACATTTGGCGTTGTTGGCAGGATCCATGTAGAACTCTGTGAAGCTGACGGGGGGTCAGCTTCACAGAGCTTCCATGTAGTACTGTCAAGTAGGTCCATGGATGTGAAGTTTGTGGCACCCTGCGCGGGAGCACGAGGACATGCTTGTGGAAAAAGGGGGAAAGATGCGGCAGTGTGAGCGTCCTGTCACAGTGTCCCATTTGATCACGCGCCCTGGCAACTTGACTAAGAGTATGTCCCTTTGGCTGACTGGTTAGCGCACATGACTCTCACCTGGGAGTCTGGGGATCAAATCCTGAAAAAGTGCTGCACTTTACTGGAGTTGTACCTAAACCATGTTTAGTTAAAAGGCCAAGTTAATCCAAACCAGTTGGATTACATAACTTTCAGAGCTCCACTGAGATTTTGATCAGACAGACTGGGCAGTGCTTGCAGCAGACTAAAAGAGAGGCAAGACTGCATTTCTTTCACTTCACTATGAAAGCAAAGCTGGAGATTTTAGCATTGGTCCTTGGCTTCATCGGCCTGTTTGGGACTGTAACCATTGCTGCTCTGCCAACCTGGCAGGTGTCTGCCTACATTGGAGCGAATCTCGTTGTCTTTGAGACTCTCTGGGAAGGTCTGTGGATGGTCTGCTACAGGCAAATCGACATCAACATGCAGTGCAAGGTCTACGATTCCCAGCTGATTCTCCCGTATGAGCTTCAAGCAGCCAGAGGCCTTGTGTGCATCTCAATAGCCCTGGTGACCGTCTCCATGATTGTCACAGGATGCGGCATCAAGAAGAGCAACTGCTGTGGCGACAATATGAGGAGGAAAAACAACACTCTGGCTTTTGGAGGGAGTTTGTTTTTGATTTCCTTTTTTACCACAATCATCCCCGTCAGCTTGGTGGCTCACTCTGTCATTGTCAAGTTCTATGATCCAGCGTTACTGGATCCTCAAAAACAGGAGCTTGGACAGTCCATCTTTATTGGCTGGGCAACGTCCGGTGTTCTGCTGGCAACAGGAGTCCTCCTCCTGATCAGTTACAGTAAACGTGCATCACGGGAAGAACAGCATCTCAATGAGGACCACTTCGTAGCTGAAAAGGACATCCTGCACCTGGACAGCGCCCACACACCAAAGACAGGATCCAGCTTCAAGTTTCAAGAATATGTTTAAAAACGACATTATGCACCAAACTCTACCCCTTATCGCATTTGTTTAGGAAAGGAAGCTGTTTGAAGATTCTGGACATTTTTTCCTCTTTGTTTCGTTGAATAATATTTATCTAATATTCTATTTGACTTTCAAACACCTGAAGTATCAACTGAACTGTTATTGTTTTAAGTTATTTTTGTCAAAAATTTACATAAACCAAACCAGTGTGCATGAATCAATAAAAATCTTATTCATGTAAATAAAATGTGTGATTTTGTTTCTTTGCAGAACAGCATTCATAACATTACTTCATATATATATATGTGTGTGTGTGTGTATATATATATATATATATATATATATATATATATATATATATATATATATATATATATAAAGTAAAAGAATCCATTTTAATATTAACCCTCCCAGGCTCAAAATAAGTTTTGATAAAAGGACGAGCAACCAAGTCCTTCAGAGGTACTTCTGAGTTAAAAAATGCTCATGAAATACATATTTGGAGTAACCGGGCAGGTAGGTTTTAACGTTGCAAATCTGCAACGCCTGCCTCCAGCGGGGTTAACGTACAGATTATTTGCCACACATGTTGTTGTCATGTGGAGGTCAGACGTGCATTCAGCAGTGTGAAATCAAGGCGATGAGAGCAAACAAAGGCGAGTGAAACCAATCCTCCTCAAGTTTCTGCTCTTCACACCTTCTGGTCAGTTTACCCATTGAGTTGTGGCTGGTTAGTCTTCTGGGATAATCCACTTTCAGTGTGTACACAAGAAAAATGTACAAAAGTGTAGTAACAGAAACAGTAAACAACAAGACCTCATAATAAACCAAGACATCTACGATACATAAATGCCTCTTTACAAATAAAAATAACATTCTACTGAAGTTTAACAAGAGGCATTTTAGAAAACAAGCCTTTTTGATCAGCTGTAGGTAATTAGATGCACTTTTGATTAAAAACCAATCAAGTCTCAGATAGAAGAAACACATCACTGTGTTGATTAAAAGGAGGTGCGGTTTCGTTTACATTCAAAACAAGTCGAACTCCTTTGTTAGCTTTCAT
Source organism: Nothobranchius furzeri (assembly GCF_043380555.1). NCBI lineage: Eukaryota > Metazoa > Chordata > Actinopteri > Cyprinodontiformes > Nothobranchiidae > Nothobranchius > Nothobranchius furzeri. Next base: position 43,480,648 of record NC_091753.1, read on the forward strand.
CTGATGGCCATGAAGTAGACCAACCAGTACGGCAGCACTGAATGGTTAGCATTTTTTCAGAGGGTGTATAAGTCCATTTTGTTGTTCTTTCCTTCAGTCGTGTTTTCAGAGCCACAGCAGTGAAGCCAAAGAGAGCATCTTTGGCTCAGCTGCAATGACGGCCTACACACCCTACACTCCCTACACTGGCTACACCAAGCCACCCGTGTATTACACGGAGTCGTACTACGATCCAAAGAACCCTCCGACCACTGGAGACTACCCAGACACCCTTTATGAGGAAAAAAAGGCTCTGGAGAAGAAGAAACGCAACAGCGCCATTTGCTGTGAGGTTGTGGCTCTGGTCATCGGCTTTCTTGGACTAATTGGAGTGGCGGCGGTGACGGGTTTGCCCATGTGGAAGGTAACAGCCTTCATTGGAGAAAACATCATTGTGATGGAGGTCCGTTGGGAGGGTTTGTGGATGAACTGCTTCAGACAGGCCAACATCAGAATGCAGTGCAAGGTGTACGATTCCCTGCTTTATCTGCCGCCAGAGCTCCAGGCTTCCAGGGGTCTCATGTGCACCGCCGTCGCTGTGACCACATTCGCCGTGATCGTTTCTGCAGTGGGGATGAAATGTACCACAGCAGTAGGCCACCGTGCCCGAACAAAGCACGTTATTCTTGTATCTGGTGGCTGTCTCTTCCTCCTGGGTAGCGTCACAACCTGGATCCCCGTGTCCTGGACCGGCCACGTCATCATCCAGGACTTCTACAATCCGCTGCTGATCGACGCCCAGCGCAGGGAGCTCGGGGAGGCCCTGTACATTGGTTGGACGTCTGGAGGTTTGCTTTTTGCTGCTGGGGTGATCCTGCTGTGTCGTCATGCTCCCCGCATACAGGATTCAGATGAGAGGATAATCTACAACCCTGGTGAAAGTGTCTACCAACCTCCATACACTAACCAGCCGTACACCTACCAGCCATACAATTACCAGCCAGGAAACACCTACCAGCCTGCGTACTCCTTGCCCCCACCAGGGTCTGTAGCATACACACCAAGTCAGTACTAGACAACCTTTGGACTTGGGTTTGAAACTCGTTAAATGTTTGGCTCAACTGATGAGAAGACTCAAGTGACTGAGACCAACAAGCAGTCTCCTGAGGCGGGGGCTTGTTGTTTTAGTGTTTTGATTGTGAACTTGTTTTTGTTTAAATCACAATAAACTGATGATTTTCTGTAATTTTTGTTTTGTATACCCAATACCTACAATGTTCAAATGTCAATAATTCAACAGAAATGCTGTTTTGTAGAAATCATCAACCGGACTTTGTCAAAGCCAGTTTGTCTCTTTACTTTTTAGATGCTGTCATGAATGTATACATGATTTCATAGTGCCACAAATCATGAAGCTATTTACCATTTTAAGTTAATAAATTAGTGAGAAAGTGGTTGGTATTTTATTTTGTTTGGTGAGAACTCCTAGTTTTGACCGGGGCTGTGTAAATAGAAAACTATGTTGTCGTGGAAATGTGATGGAACTGGTAAAACAAGAATTTCATGTATCTCAACTCACAACACAACCAGGTTAAAGGTGCAACCCTCAGATTTTTGTTTTATTTTTCTGAAGCGCAGACTTAGACAAAACACCCCGACAAGATGTTTACAATTAAGATGCTATATCTAGAGGAAAAATCTCAATAATAGAAGTGTGTGTGTGTGTTAATACCAGTGATGGAAATAAAATCATCTAAACTAACGGCGTTACTAAAAAAACAGGTTTTTACAGTAATGAGTAATCTAATTACTTACCGTCCTCTTTTATCTTTCCATTACCGATAAGAAAATGCCTGCGTTACTCATTCAGCAGCGCGGTGTTGAAGCTGTCATCAGCTGATCGGGAGCTAAACAGGTGGATGTTTTTATCTGAGTGCATCACGGCCCGTGAAAAACGAGGAAGACGTGATGAATAGTTACAGCTGCAGACTCGCAGATTCGCTGCTGCAGGTGGGAATCTGCAGTCGTGCCCTTCTTGGAGTGACAGCAGGACGTCACCCGTTCACCACTCAGACATCACGATCTTCTACCTTCCTAGATCATCCAGCTGTAACCTGTTCCTGATCATGTCTTTAGTCCCGCTGTGACACTGATGCATCAGTCTCAGGCGTCATGGAGCTCAGGTGTTATTAGAACTACCTGTGTGTGTTTACCACGCAGCTTCAGCTCTTCTGTGTTTGAGTCTGACCCAAGTTAATAAATGTAAGTCGTCCATCAGATTTGTGCCTCTTCTAGTGTCATTTTAAATGATTTTTATTTATTTATTTATTTATTTGACCATTACTAGATTACCAGCAACAGAAATGCTACTAAAAACTCACAATTATGTGACGCTCGAAAAATGAGAATACTGTGCAAAATTACATTCATTTCTGTAATTTAACTAGACTGAGAGACCATTTAAAGGCTCAAGAACCTTTACAGGTGTTTCTGTTTGCAGTTATAAACTTTAGCTGATTGGGGTCTTGTTAAATATCACACAGCGACATTTTAATAGTCTAGATTAGTGTAATGCTCCCGTTTGTTGTTTCTCCTGTTAAGTGCCCATTTATTTCAATTATTCAGTTTTATAAAAACATTTGGACATACATTTTATTATGTTGCAGTCATTACTCATTTATATTTAAGTATTGTAGTAATTTATAGTCAATTAAGGAAGTTTAATTAAGAGTAGAACCCACAGTTCTTACATTCTTTAATGAAAAAAGTAACAAAATAGTTATTTTTATTGGTAATTAGTTACTTTTATAATCTTGTAACTCAGTAACGGAGTTACTTTTTTGACAAAATAATCAGTAACTAACACTGACTAATACAGAATAAATGCTTCAGACTTCCTGCTCAAACAAAAGCACAAAATTCACAGCAGAAAGTTACCCAAATGAGTGCTCTGATTTTGCAAAATAATTGTTTCAGTGAGTTTTTCAACCAGAAAAAAAAGGAAAATTTGCATCAACCAAATAATAGAGTAGAAAAAAATCTTTATTGGTCTGACACCAAAACAGTTACATAAGAGATGAGGCTGTGTGCTCCACAACAACCTCCGCTGTCTTCTGGGTGTTTAGCACCAGGTTGTTGTGGCTGCACCAGGACACCAGCTGTTCAATAGGCGGACTCACCCCCATCTGAGAGGAGTCAGATGACGGCGGTGCCGTGGTGTCGTCTGTAAACTTAATTAGCTTGACAGACTCATGGTTGGAGGTGCAGCCGTTGGGAGTTCAGAGAGAAGCGCAGAGGGGAGAGGGAAACCGGTTGCTGATGGTCGCGGGTCTGAGACATTCTTCCCCAGTCTCACTTGCTGCTTCCTGTCTTTCAGGAAGTCAGTGATCCACCTGCAGAATGGGTCAGACATGTTCATCTGGGACAGTCTGTCTTGGAGGTCTGGGAGGATTGCATTTAAAGCAGAGCTAAAGTCCACGAACAGGATTCTGGCGTAGACACCCGGGGAGTCCAGATGCTGCAGGATGAAGTGCAGAGCCATGTTGATGGCATCATCTACAGACCTGTTGGCTCTGTAGGCAAACTGCAGTGGGTCCAGGAGGGGAGCTGTGAAGGTCTTGAGGTGGGGAGAACCAGGTGCTCAGGAATGATCAAGGGGATGAGAAGGTTCTGTGGCTTTCCTGATCACAGAGCACTCATACAGGTGGGACAGTGGGGTATGGGGTGAACCAATTATTTTGTCTGCTAGGTCTAATCCACGCCAATTTACTCTTCTGCTTACAGGTGAGGAAGTTGTACCGGGGTAAAATCTGTCTGTTTAAGCAGTCTATTTCCCTCACATCACTCTCAAAACACAAAAAACAAAACAAGGTACTCAAACACTCCAAGCCATGTTAGGAGTCGCCCTAGCAGAAGCGCCTCCAAGTCAGGACGTGAGCTGGAGACCCCGGATTGTCAACCTTGCAGTTGTGTGTGCAGAACAAGATGTAAAAACAAAGTTAAAAAAACGAACAAATGTTTGTCAAGTAGAAGCAAAACAAACCAGTTAACCGTGTGTTGCTGACATTTTAAAAGTTGTTAAAAAATCAGCATCCATAATTGTATTATAAAACAAAAGTTTTCACACCATATTTCATGTAACATGTAAAAACTTATTTTAAAAAAAGCTTTTCTCTGATTTAAAGTTTAATGAGATTTTAGACCCTTCAAAACAAGTTTTTTTCCCTAAAACTTGTAATTTGCTGTATTGTTATTTGAACTTGTCTTTATTAATTTTTTTTATTGTGAATGTTTTATAAATCCAAGCTGGATAAAAAGGAAAAAAAAAGTTGAGATTTCACAGATGTCATGGAAATGGTGAATGTTGATTGACCCAAGATGCCGATAAATCCAGGAGCAGACAGGTAGGCTCGGTCTGTGGTGTGGAGCAGAAGCAGAAACAGGCGGATACAAAAAGACACGAGGAGCCGACAGAGACAAGACGAGGGTTTGAACACAGAAAGGGAAGTGATCAGGGGAACAGGGAGCAGGTGTGTAGGGAGGGATTGCTGATAGGTGAGACCATTTAACAGAGTGTGTAATGGGTATAATCTGAAGACCCAGAAAATTCAGCAAGAACACAGCAGTAAAACTTTAAGTTTTTTTATTTATTTTATTTAAAATGGAGAATCAGGGAATCGCAGAAGATTCTGCTGATAGGAAAACTGGAGACGGAGCAGCATATGCTGCGATGACAGTTAGAGGGGACAGGACTGTCTCAGTGTCAGCTATGGGAGCCCCTCTTTGGTCTGTGGACTTTACTCCTCTCCTCAAAACGACAGACAATTAGTGCAGCCCACAGAAGTTAAAGTATCCAAAAATCCAATGTCAAGAGTGAGGTACAGGCAAGGTCATACACAAACAGGCAGAAGTAGTCAGCAAGACTCATCAGGGGGTTGAGCAGGGATCAGCCGTCAATTTTCAGAGCCAAGGTCAGGGTCCAGATGACAGATGGGCGAGAGAATCCGTGGACAGAAAACATGGTCAAAAGTCAAAAGGCTTGGTTGAAAATATTGCTGGAGTCTCTACTGGCACAAGGCTGTCGATGATCTGGCAGAGAGGCCGAGCCTGAGCTTTGTTTAAAAGGAGTGCACAGGTGAAGCAAGGAGACAATCAGGCAGGGCTCAGGTGAACTGTGTGAAGCTGATTTGCAACAGGAGGACTGGCAGAACAAGGTGGAATCATTACAAAGTGGGGAAGCAAAATGGAAAGCCAGAGGAGGAAACTGGACCAGATAGGGAATATTTGAGGCTCTGCAGTAAAAATGTTTTCACTTCGAGAATGGAGGAACCCGTGAGTCGATGGGAAGGTGGTGGTACCGATTCGATTGGTTGTGGGGGTTGTTTGGGTGGTCGGCTGACGGCCTGTAGGGCCCGGTAAGACGACAGCTCAACTTTGCTCTGAGTCGGCCTCGTTTGTGGTGGTGAATTGGGATGAAGGGAGTTGGGAAGGCTGGTGCGGCCGATTTTTTTGGCGGGGTCGGGGGCGGGTAAGAGGGGCCGTGTAGCAGTGATGCCTCGGATGGTGACTGGGATGCTCAGGTGAAGCAGCAGCGGCTGGCAGCGGGCGGCTTGGTGGTCCGCATCAGGGCGGTGGCTGGTGCGTGTTTTGCAACATCCAACCTGTTCGCGGTGACCAGGGAGCTCAGTACGGTGGTTGGGGATGTGATGGATGCTACTGCTGTGTATCCTGGTCTGTTGACGGTGGTTTGTCGAAGAGGGCCCAGTGCCTCAAAGCACTGCGGCTTGAGACGTTTATGGGGGTGGGAGTAACGGTTTCTGAGTCGTGTTCGGGTGCTTTGGTTAAGGGGGTGGCATACGGCGTGTCGAACGAGGTTTCTGAAACTGACGTGTTTACTTTCCTGGGTGGGGTGGCGGTGGTGGCTGTTCGGCGTCTGGGATTTGACGCTCATGGATCCACTCCACTGCTAATTACTTTTGATGCGGTGGAGCTAACTGCCCATGTCATGTTGGCCTATCTCAGCTCTTTGGTCAGAACGTTTGAGGAGCCTCCTCTGAAGTGCTTCAGGTGTCAAGGCTTTAGGCGTGTGGCTGGTATCTGCGCGTTGGGTATGAGGTGTCGGCGGTGCGGGGGTGCCCATGAAGGCAAGCACTGTGATCAGCTGTTCCATCGCTGTAATTGTGGTGGGGCCCATCAGGCTGCTTTTAGGGGTTGTGTGGCATATAGGTCGGCGGTGGAGGTGGAAAAGTTTCAGGCGGAGCGTAAAGTGTCTTCTGCGGAGGCAGTGCGTCATATGGGGGTTAAGAGTGGTGGTGGGTTGGGTTCGGGGGCCTCAGTCAGCTGGTGGTGTGGATGAGGGGGCAGGTGTGGTGATGGTGAGGGATAAAAAGGAGTTTTTGGCCTTCGTGGTAGAGGCCTTGTGAAGGGTGAAGCATTTAGCGACCAACAAGTCGGATGTGGCACACGAAGTGACTGTTGCTGTAGAGACCTTTCTGGGGTTTGGTGACGTGTCCCCCGAGGAGGTTGGGGAGTCTGGGTCTGCTGCGGGTAATGGGACATCTTTGGTGAAGAATGTGGGTGATGGGGTGGTGGTAGTGGGGTAAGTTTTCTTACAAGGATGAGTGTGTGTGTGTGTGTGTGTGTGTGTGTGTGTGTGTGTTCACTAGGGTGTGTGCTGGTGGGAGAGTTCTGTTGATGGCAGCGCTGTGGGTGCACAGGGGTGGGGATGTTCTTTTGTTTTGTAGAGTGTGACGGGTGGCGCTGGTTAGGCTGTGTCGGTTGTTGTGGCAGCAAAGCGCGTTTTTGGCGTCCAGCCTGCCTTTTTCCAAAAAGAAAGACCTGATAAAAGCTGTGAAACAAAAACAGGTGGGTTGGGAATAAAGTCTGAGAACTGAAGATAAAACTAATTAACCAGAAAACTAGAGAACTAAAGACACTGGAGAGCTGGGGACTAGGATAACTGAGAATAAATATACAGATACACCAGAACAACAAACAACAGAACTGGAAGATAGAAGATAATAAAACTCCTTATCTACATAAATGACAACCGAAAACACTAAAGATAAATACTAGAAAAACTAAAGGCAGGAAAATCTAATAACAATAAACAGGATGGGGGACTAACTACAGAACTATGATGAGACTACAAAGGTGGGCAGTAATGACTAGAAGGAACATGGAGGAGACACGAGACAAGGACAAGACATGGCAACAGAGCTCTAATGTGGTAAAATGCAGGAATTTGGACAGTTTTTACTAAAAAAGACACAACCTCAGAAACTGGAGAATTAATGTTATACTTTGTTATAATTTATAAAACAATTTGCTACAGGAGAATTAGTGATTTTTTTCCATATTGCTCAGCTTTATATGGGTTCTTAAAAGTATTTCTATCAAAATGCCATAATAATAACAATGTTTTTTTTCATTTTCCACAACTGTTCTCTTAAATTCAAAACAAAAAACCGGCTGAACTAGAAATGTTCTCATACCTACCACGAGTAAACATTAACATATTTATAAATGTGGAGGTTAATCTTTAACCACGATTGTTGTGTTTAAAGCTTCATTTTAGCGAAAGCTCTGAGAGCGTAACCTGACACTTCTGAATAAACAAAGTGGCACCTTACAGAAGCACCCAGGGTTGGTTTTCACACACACACACACACACACACACACACACACACACACACACACACACACACACACACACACACACACACACACACGCACGCACGCACGCACACACGCACACACACAGAAAAGTCACCAGAGGACTCAAGTTTCCTAGCAACAGGTTGAAATTCCCACCCCTTCTCATTATGTTACAATATCCACAGGGAAGAGGCAGCAAAGGGAAAAGCAGCCTGCTTTTCCTCCAGCTGGATCAAAAGCTACAGAGGGAATCATCTGCTTGGACCTACAGCTGCTGTTTTATCCGTATGCTTAGATGAGTTACTGAAGGCAGGATGGCCAACTCTGGACTGGAGATTGCGGCTCTTTTATTGTCCCTGATAGGACTCATTGGGGCAGCCGCAAGCAACGGGATGCCAATGTGGAAGGTTACGGCCTTCATTGGGGAGAATATTATAGTCATGGAGACTCGATATGAGGGCTTGTGGATGAACTGCTTCCGGCAGGCTAACATAAGAATGCAGTGTAAAGTGTACGACTCCCTCCTGGCTCTCCCTCCGGAACTCCAGGCCTCCAGAGGGCTGATGTGTGCCGCGGTGGCGCTGGCTGGCGTCGGTCTGCTCGTCAGCTTGATCGGGATGCAGTGCACGTCGTGCATCGTCAACAACGACCGAGCTAAGCGAGTGGTCCTGATCATTGCAGGATGCATAATATTGATGGGCTCCATCTGCACCCTCATTCCTGTGTCCTGGACGGGCAACGTCATCATCAGGGACTTCTACAACCCCCTGCTGATCGATGCCCAACGCAGAGAGCTCGGAGAAGCTCTCTACATCGGATGGGTGGCAGCGGCCTTCCTGTTTGCTGGAGGATGCATATTTTTCTGTTGCAACATCCAGTCAGAAGACAAAGGGCCAGATAAGTACATGTACCCCAGGAACTATGACTACAGGGCTTACACCCCTCAGCCCATGCACCCCCAGCAGCCCATGCAGCCTCAACAGCTGGTGCTCATCCCTCGATCCGAACCTCAACCAATGCTCTCAAGACATCCATCTACCATCTACAGCTATCCTTCTGTACACAGCGGAGTTGCTTATCTGTGATTTCTTAAAAGATACGTGTTTGATAAGCAACAATATGACTTCTTTTTCATTATGGACTGGTACAACAATGCTATCTTCCTTTTCAGGTAAAAATTCCAACTCATCTACTTGATCTGACGACAGCCCACATAGAACTGGGCTGGATTCATTTTCTATCAAACTGAAGTAAACCTGCACTTTTCAGCCTCTTCGTGGGTTATGATTATCATTTCAACAAAAACGTCCATCAGATTAAGAAGCAAAAGTCTAATATTTACTGCGACCGTTTCATCTGTTTTCATTTACTCCAAATGACGTGTTGCTTTATTTGCTGTGTTCCATCGAGTCATGCATTTGTCTTCATATTTAGATTTTTATCTTTACCAGAAGTGCCAGGCTCATCCAGTATTAGAAAGGAAACTGAAGGGCAGCAGTGTCATGTTGATTTTGGAGCATGAATGTTAACCTGGTGCCTGAGTTGATTACATTGAACTGTTTCGGTCTTATTTTCAAAAACTTTGATTTGTGAATCCTGATTTTAGCGAGGCATTACATCCCAGAACTGATGAAAGGAGGGAACGTCAGTAAATGTGAAATACTTGAACTGCTTGCTAAGGGTGTGGTCCCAAAACAAACGTAGCTAAAAGTACCGTGACGATGGACAAATAGGATCATATGATCCTTGCTGACTTATGAGCTGATACCTGGATCAAATGTTTTAAAATGTCCCATCATTTCACTTTTAGACATTTCAAAATGAACCTAAACTGACAAACCATGAACGTCACAATGTTAAAAGCAACACGAAACAAGAAGGTTTTAGAAGTTTTTTTTTTTTGGTCTTTCATGACCGACATCTCAGTGATGTAATGGAGATGGCGTCTGCATCATCACATTTATGTTTACAACAAAGTCAACATTAAACTCTTTATACAACACGTAAACCCTAAATAGGAACCCATCCTCAGTAAAAACTAATTGCTGGTTCTTACTGGTTTGTTGATGGAATTGCTTTTCCACTCTATTCCCCTAAAGCTCGTCCCTGCTCCCATGTGGACACTGCAGAAACTGTCAAGGCTGTGCAGCCCTTCGGGGCCTGTGTACACCAGATTTCTTGTATATTTACAACAAATAAACACGTGGAGGTCATTTAAAAGCCTGGAGTTGTGAGTTTTTGGTCTAATATTGCCTTACTTTTCTGTGTACTGTGATGTGATGTCCGATGAGATGCCACCATTGCCTGACGAACCGTAAACACAAAACAAGCAGACGTCATCTTTACCACCATCCTTCTAAGCCAACCAGGTGATTCCTGAGAATATTTCCCGAAACAACGGATCCCTCACGGCAAACACACTCTCAGGTGAACTTGCGTTTGGACACAGCTCTCGCTTGAGCTCTCTTCTTTTTTTTAATGTTGTTTTAAACATTTAGAGAACATTTCGCTGTGAAGCTGGACTGAAACAGATTTTGGACTCTTTGATGATCAAGAATGGTTACCGGCGTGTCAGAGATAGCTGCTGTGTGCTTGGGGCTGATCGGGCTCGTTGGAGTCGCAGCAACAACAGGTCTGCCTATGTGGAAGGTGACAGCTTTCATCGGAGAGAACATCATCGTGATGGAGACACGCTGGGAGGGCTTATGGATGAACTGCTACAGACAGGCAAACATCAGATTGCAGTGTAAGGTGTACGACTCCCTGTTGTACCTCCCCCCTGAGCTGCAGGCTGCCAGAGGTCTGATGTGCTGCTCCGTAGCCTTGTCGGGGGTGGGCATCTTGGTGGCTCTGGCAGGGATGAAGTGTGTTGCTTGTCTCCAGGAGAACAAACGGGCTAAAACCATCATCCTCGTGGTTGCAGGAGCTATGCAGCTCCTGGCTTGCATTTGTGTCTTAATACCAGTGTCGTGGACAGGTCATGTCATCATACAAGACTTTTACAACCCTTTGCTCATCGATGCCCAGAGGAGAGAGCTGGGAGAGGCCCTCTACATCGGTTGGGTGACAGGCGGATTACTTTTTGCCTCGGCTATGTTGTTCCTCTGCCGACACATTCCCTCAGACGAAGACTCATTTGATGTATACCACCCTCACAAATTACGTAATTACTGCCCAGCAACTGCTGATAGGCCGGCTCTGACAAGTTATGATCCAATCTCTGGCGTTCCCAGCAGGCAGTCAATGGTGCATCAAAGTTCTCTTCAGAACAATGGCTTTGGGGGGCAACAACTCACCATGCCGCTGCTAAATGTCCCTCATGTGATGACAAACCATGGAGCCCCAATCACCCCATCTATTATCTACAACCCTGGCCCTCCTGAACATGCATCTTTGATCTACCAAGGCAGCACTGGGCACTATTCTTCTGTACGAAGCTCTAATCACGCTGGAAGCGTTCATGCTCCAGGGAACTCCATGTACATGACCCAAAACGTCAGTCCGTATTCAACAACTCATACTGGCGGCCCCACCATGTCTTACCAGCCCAGCCTTCTTCCTGTCGCAGCATCTCCTGCTTTCATGAAGCACCAAGAATCGAGAATGCCTTCGGTGTCTTACAGCGAGAGCAGCAGAGCAGTATACATATAAACACAACTTTAAGCTCCCTTTTCCACTCTTAGTTACGGATTTACATAAACTTTGTAAATTATTCTCCTTTATAGTAGTAATAATTTTTGAGTAAGTTATACTTATTGTGGTAAAATCAAACTTTTTGATCTTTATGACCAACTAATATAAAAATCAATTTAGCAAATCTTAAAGTTTATGTGATTTGGTTAATTATAACTCCTGTTGTTAGTGTAAATAAAAGGAAAGAAAACTTTTTTTCCACCAGCATTTCTGATGTGGATTTGATAATCAAAAACAGAAAATCCTCCATAACAGAGCTTGTATATACCATCTAAATGTCTTCATTGTCAGTTAGATTATGGTTGCATTTGATGCTATTTCTGTACTAGTTTAGCATTATTTACCAGATCACCGTTTATCATTATAATGTGTTTTTATTTTTAATTGTGTTTATCTCTAAAGATATGTCTTGAGTTCGAAATGCTTCAACATTTTGCAATAAAAGTTGTCAGCATCGGTTATAAAGTACATTAAAACAAAGAATATTAGTGTTTTCTAAAAATTTGTCAATATTTCTTTTTTGTAATCTAAAATTAAACTATAACACACAATATGATTAAAAATTTGTTTAATTATTTAAAGAATACAAGAACAAGCCTAAAAAATGTTTGATTAAAGTGATAATGTGTAGTTTGAACCATTATTCACTGGAAATATATCAAGAATTAAATGATGCCCAGTTGTTGAAAAATATTGGCGGCTTTATAACAATAAAAATCAGGTCTAAAATACATGGGAGTGAGTCTAAAGCTCTGGGAGATGCCATATTAGACGCCATGTTTGCGTCTACAGGAGCTCGTGAGGAGAAAATGCATTTACTGATGTCTAACAAGCGTTTACAAAACTTTCCCCTTTCGTAAACATTGTTTCACGCATTTACCTCTTCGCTCGTTGCCAGTGATGAAAGGAAATCTGATGTGTTTGTCATTTTGCTGGAGGTTGCGATCCCAGGGCTTTTTGACCCTCATGGCCCTGCGTTAGTAAGGTCTTACTCAAACACAAAAACGCTGCTTGCTTGCAACTTTTTAGATATGTACCGGCCCCCTATCACCAGGGAAAATACACATCATCACTTTAAGTATAATTTCATTTTTTAATCATGTTATTTGCTTTATTGTGACATCACTGGCATCATTCTAAGGCTGGCAAATGTTGACACTCATCAAACACCACTAGAGGGCGCAAGAGTTCAAATTAAGAGTCTCTCCACTTTCTTCTGCAGGTGTCAAAACAATTTCCACTTTGATTAGCTGGTATTTTTTCAGAATAAATGTAGAATCTAGTATAAACATAAGTTAATTAGAAAATAAAACGTCAGTGATTCATCACTGCTGACGTGTATTTTGCAGCATAAATCCTGGTTTCTCTTTGGTGCACATAAATATTCCGACTTTCATTCTACACCAGTCTGTTTAAACCGAGTAAAATTAACTAATATTTATTTAATTTAACTAAAGCACAGTGTCATGTAAACAGTTTGCAATAGTTAATCTGCAAGGGAGCGTTTGTAGATTAAATTTGCATTTTCATCAGGACTGGAGCAAAGATTTAATCATTCCTCGGTGTAGCTAGGCAAAGACGTTGTCGAGGTCGAATGCAGGCAGATTTGAAGTTAATCTTTAGGACGTATCCATGTTTGGAGATCAGCGACTTGGCTGTGTGTGGCTGTGTGGGGTGGCAGTGGCAGTGGTGGGGGTGTTCAGCTGGGTCACTCAAACAGAAACACAGCTGGTGATCCCGGAAGACAGGAATGCTGGGTTTCAGAATAAAAGCATCAATGTCACCTGGAAACTGAGCCGCAGCTGATGCAAAATGATTCTGACGGGAATTAAATTCTCACATGACGGGAGCTTTGGGGAAATAGAATAATTTTTTTGTATGGTAACACTCACAATGCACTTTTATGGTTTGATCTTCACAAAAACAGGTAGAAATTAGACAGAAATTGACACATATACCTGTAGTAATTGCATAAAATAATTTGGTAACTTTCAAAATTATGTTTTATTTTACTTTTTCCACTTATTTACAAACAAGAATAAGAGGTTGAACTGCAACATAAAAAAGAGTAAAAAACACAGCAAATAACTATATTCTAAACTAATTTAATGCATGTAAATTAGTTATTAGTTTCAAAATTATTTACAATAGTAACAAAATTTAAGAATGTTGCTGTTGTGTCCTTGGGCAAGGCACTTAACCCACTCTGCCTGCTGGTGGTGGTCGGCTGGACCGGTGGCGCCTGCGTTTGGCAGGCCTCGCCTCTGTCAGTGTGTCCCAGGGCAGCTGTGGCTACATCGTAGCTCATCCCCACCAGCGTACGGATGTGTGAATGACTGATTGTGTTGTGAAGTGCCTTGGGGGGTTCTAGAACCCTGATAAGGTGCTATACAAATACAGGTAATTTATTATTTACCATTGCTTCTGTTTCCTGACCCTAAGTTGGATGGAAAGTGGCTGTCATAAAGCAAAATAACATCACAACAAAGAAGCAGTTGCAAGTTATTCTTCTTCTCATCAACGTTGGATAAATATCAGTTCATTTAAAAATAAAAAACTCTGAAAAATAGATATTTTTTTGCTTCAACATGATTCCATGCACAACTTTTATTTTGAAATCTGTCAACAGAAATGTCTTTTCTGCTTTTGCATAATTGACAGAGGGGAGCACAGCGCACAGTCCTCCTCAGTTTCAGCTCACTATTCTAGAGTGCACTGGGAAATCACCACAATAAGAAAGAAGCCAAGAGAATAAATATGGGAAACTAAATTTTACTGGCATGCGGCGGATTTTAGAAACGGGGAAACTGGAGTTCTTCTGAAAACTGCAAGTGGATTTTTGTTTTCTTCATCACAATGTGTGCAGGATGGATGTGGGTCAGATTCCAGCTGATTTTTCCTGAGGATACAAGGACTGGCAAGCTATCAGCATGAATCACTGAGGAATAAAAAGAAAACCTTTGATGTCAATGTTGACTTTTAAAAACTGATCATGGTGAAAAGGAAGGGATTGTTATTTCCACTGGTGTGCTTAATGGGAGAGTTTTGGCTCACGTCACAGCAGGTCCTGAGAATTGGTAAGTTGTAAAAATGTTTGTGTGTGTGTGTGTGTGTGTGTGTTTTAATGTCTGACTAAAGAGCCTGATGTGTGTCTGGTTTTTGATTCATATGATGATTATATGATTTATAAATATGGACAAATGCACAGAAATCCTTTTATAAAAGCATCCTGAGAGTATGTCAGGAGCAAACCTGTAGTACTTTTAACTGGCTGACCGATACTGGTTTTTCTATTGCAGATACCGAAGCCGATATGTAAAGGTCATGGTCAGTCAGTGGCCGATTTGTGCTGCCGATGTTTTGGGCAGGTTTTCATGGCCGATATCTAGACATTTATTTAGATGCTATAATGTCACCGGTACCATCAGCTGATGCACACAATTTCTGAAGCTGAATCCGTTTTTGAACTCTGAACTTAACCAGCTGGTAAATCTTAATTTTGTGCACGGGTCAGTGTTGAAATCAGATATCAACTAAAGTTAAGCAAACAAATCAATAACCTGACCGCTAATTAAATATTCTAAACTGAGAAAAACTTTAGCTGAAAATTTTAAGAGCATTTATTGTGCAGATGTTTTTCAGGAACATAAATATAGATTTCAATTCTGCAGCTGCTCTGAGCTGACCGGGGATGTGCCTGACTTTAAATCAGCCTTACTGAGGAGGTATATCAGCCGATGCTGATATACAAAAAACATAAAATATCGGCCCAATATTTCGGCCGACCGATAAATCGGTCTACCCCTACATTTTACCAAAACTTGATGTCAAGTTCCCTTTTTGTCATCAGTAAACTGGAATACTCCTCAGGCACTCTGCTTCAATAAGATGTTAATCTGATTGGATCTTACAACGATATAATTGGGCAACATCACTAACTGAGTAATATTTAATAATTTCTCTATTAGGAGCTCCAAACTAAATTTTTTTTGTTGCTGTGATGAATGCATTATGCTTTTGGGCCTTATCATTGGATGAGTCAGTGACTTGATGCAATTTGCTGGGTTCCTTATATAGGAAACCTTATTTCTGATTGGCTTAATGAACTGACCTGAATTGGAATGTTTATTATGTGAAGTGCCTTGAGACGACTCTTGTCGTGATTTGGCGCTATATAAATAAAATTGAATTGAATTGAATTGATGATTGGCCGTTGTTTTCAAAAAGAGATTATGTTATTTTTCATTTTCCAGGTTAGTCGACACTTGTTTACAGTACAAACAACAGTGGAACAAGGAAAGCAGTTTTATCCAAAAACATGTCCTATGCTTAAAATTAAACTTTTGGCACACGTCAATGAGGGTGCTGAAAAGAAAAAGTGAACAGGTCCAAAGAAGGCTAATTTAACCCGATCATTAGTCTTTCAGTAAATCATAAATTCTTGCGCCACTTTTCATCTTTGATCTAAGATATAATTTTGTAACAATGAGCCAACGCTCACGAGCAAATTAAAGCTTTGATGCTTTTATTTCTTAGAAGATTGCATCACAAATCTGGCTTTTTAAAAATGTAGGCCCCAGGACTCCCTGCTCTAACGCCTCAGGGGCTTAACATCCTTTCTAAATACATTATTGCTATATAAAAGCATTTTTGCGTAACTATGAGGACAATTAGGCCAGTGCCACTGCCCCTTTTTCACCGGTAAACCGAGCTTCATATTGTTAATCTCTCTCAATCATCTATCATTCTCCAAGGGCACCTAATCTCTGTCATTCTCTCCATGACCCCCACACATCCTAATCTCTCCCATATGGAGCAAGGCTTGGCTCAATTAACATGTTTGTCTCTTGGCCAGTGCTGGTATTAGATTGAGCCTGACTTTCACTCTTTTCACTAGTGCTGGTAATAATGGTAAATACCCCCCCCCCCCCCCCCCAGTCCTTAAACAACTAACACAAATCTTCTTTATGCAGAAAGTCTCTTCCCCAAATATGGTACTTATGCAGCGACTAAATCTCATCGCTGGGGAGAGCAGAAGCAGCAGATTATGGCTTCCACTGTATTTAACCATTTATTAAATAGATTTTTTCTTAAATTTTTATTTTATTTAGATTTGACCTAATTTGTAACTTGATTCATGGACCTATTTACTACTCATGCATGTAACATAATTTATAGGATCCATCTTTTGAAACCCTCAGGCATAATTTTTGTCCATTTGGTGACCACCGTACCAGTGTTTTTGCAT
The DNA here is from genome assembly GCF_043380555.1 of Nothobranchius furzeri. NCBI lineage: Eukaryota > Metazoa > Chordata > Actinopteri > Cyprinodontiformes > Nothobranchiidae > Nothobranchius > Nothobranchius furzeri. The sequence continues at coordinate 43,497,224 of NC_091753.1, forward strand.
GTAGTGCACATTTTTGTAACAAAAATTCTCCCTTGACAATTTTGAAATTCAAATTATATAAATAGATCAACATAAAACTGCGAAAATATGGAAATCAGTCAATGGGGGCAGTCCTCCACACATCACTGATGATGAAAAAGAAGCAAATACTACATCATTTTTTCAGATTTAAGTGCCTCTATCTGCTCATGTCTCAAATAGTTCAAAGTTGATGCCATTTCTGCCCAAAATCTCACTATAAACGTAGGGCACTGTGATTGGCCTGATATAAAATAGTGCGATCCAATGGTAGACCTGCTGAGGCTACAATGGAGCTTTGCTAGACCGGCCTGTAGAGCAAAATCTTTGGATACTTTTATGGTTTGTCTGGAGTTTTAGGCTAGTAATTTATGAAATAAACAAAACAGACTCATTTCCCACAATAATAATGTTTGGGGTATTTTTGACAATTCTGCCTTTTTAATTGTTGTCAAGAAATAGTTAAAATAGTGACTTTGATGCGTCATTAGTTTTGTAGTAAGTAAGTAAGTAAATGCATTTTATTTATATAGCACTCATCCTGAAAGAGAAGCAAAAAGAGCTTCACAGATCAAAAACAAAACAAATCAAGTCATAAAATCACAGTGATCTTAAAACAGAAATAATTAAATAAAAATAAAAGCAAAATCATAAAATTATAAAATATCATAAAACAAATAAAATATGATTACAAATTCAAGTTAAAAATAAGAAAACAAAAAATTTAGGTAAAAGCAGCATAAAATAAAATGGATTTCAGTGTTTATTTTAAAGGTGTCCAGGCTGTCCATTCTACGTAAGGATAAAGGAAGATCATTCCAAAGTTGGGGTGCAACAGTCTGGAAGGAGCGGTCACCTTGACTTTAATATCTGGTTCTCCTTCAACAAACATTGATTGGCCAAAAACAACACCCAAATTCCCCAAGTCTGACTTGATGGCAAAGCTAAATGACCAAGTTGTTGACTAATCAGGAGAACCATGCTCTCAGGAGCAATGCTCAGTCATTCACTCTTTTCAGAGTTTGAAGGGAGTTATTTTCTAGCCAGCTGGTGATAGCTGATAGGCACTCCAGTACAGAGGTATTCAATTCCAGGCCTGGAGGACAGATACCTAGCACATTTTAGTGGTTTCTCTACTCCAACACACTTAACTCAGCGGTTGAATCACCAGTGCAGCAGCTCATTAGTCTCTGCAGAAGCCTGTTAATTACCTGCTGATTGAAATTAGGTAGGTTGAAGCAAAGTTACAACTAAAACGTGCTGGATACCGACCCTCCAGGCCTGGAATTGAATACCTCTGCTCTAGTAGTTCAGACAGTTTATAGAACTCAGATTCCTTAAAGGAACAGTACAGCTGAATGTCATCTGCATAGGTGATAAGAGACATTATGCAAAGAATCAATTATCTGTCCAATAGGGTGTATGTACTTTAGAAACAGGAGTGAACCCGCAACAGAGCCTTGAGGTACTCCACAGAACAGATCAGTAGAATTTGACATGATTTGGTTTGTACAGACACTGTAACTTCTGTTAGAAAGGTCTAACTCCAGTCTAGAACAGTTCCAGAGATCCCCACCGAGTCACAAATCTGTTAATTAAGGTGCTGTGATCAGCAGTGTCAAACACTACAGAACGATCTAACAGTACTAAGACTGTAAACTCCTCATTGTCTGCAGCCATCATGATGTCACTGGAAACTTAAAGCAAAACTGTTTCTGTTGAATGTTTTTTACAAAAACCAGATTGGAATTTGTCAAAACTGTTGTTCAGTTCCAGAAAAGTAATCAGTTGTTCTGCCACAACTTTTTCCAATATTTTAGAGCTAAAGGGCCATTTAGAAATGGGTCTGTAATTTTAGGCTGAGACGAGTCCAAACTGGGTTTTACTAAGGATGGGTTCAACACTCCATGTTTGAAAACAGATGGTACAGAGCCCAATTTCAGAGATAGATTAATAAAATCCACAATGCATGGGCCAGTTTGGTCAAATATCTTAAACAAGGTGGTTGGAATAATATCAAGAGAGCATGTGGTTGGTTTCATGTGTTTCCGAATGAGGCAAATACCCTGGAAATTTACAAGAGTAAAAAAGGACCATGATTGGGAGGAAGGTAGTTGGATGGGAGATTAGGAAGTTTTGTGTAAAAACAGATTTAATATTTATTATCCCCTATAGGGACAAAAAGTCAACTTTTAAAAACTGCAATATAGTCAATCAATACAGATCAATACCTGACTGAATGTTTTACAGTTTGAGCAGAGCTGAATCTGATTTTGTACATCTTTTGTTGCATTTTTAAAAAATTGAATGAAAGTAGTAAATTAAAGTGACGCCTGATGGTTAAATTTCAGAGATTTTTTTATGTCTGATATCTAAAATTAGTTTGACCATTTTCATTTTGGCTCACAAGCACCTACTTTTGTAAACAGAGAAACCGCAGTTCTTCACATCAAACGAGCACAGTAGGACTTTCTCATTCATCCACAGGCTGGCTTGGGCCCAGTTTGGAGTGCTGGTGCTGCTGGGGAGGGTGCAGGAGCCCTCAGTTAGTAGTGGTTTAGGGCGGGTAGAAAGGAGAAAGACACTACGTCATTGTGTCCCTCTGCTTTAAAAGGCTCCTCTTCATGTCATGGAATCAGATATCATCATCTTCTTTGGGCTAACCTATAAGTGATGAATAATGGTGCAAAAGTTCCCAGTATTGTGGTTAATTTCTAACTTTCTGCAAAGAAAGGAGTGCAGCACAAGCAGAATCTTCTGTTTGATGACTTGCAAAGGCCCTCAGCAGTGAGGCTTGTTGTAACAAAAATAAAAGTGCAGTGATCGTAAAAATTACATGAACTTACTTAGTGATAGCCACAGTTTCAATTTTTGAATGAAAAAACAAAGACGTTTAAAAAGTATTAAAATCCTATTTAGCTTTAGAAACTGGCAAACTGACTTCTGATGAAGCATTTTAACAGGTATAGCTCTGATGTAGTATTTCATCTAAAGCTGAATTCTTTCACACCTGAAAATATAGAACAAGGATGCCAAGAATATTTCTTAATAAATAAATAATTTTTGGCAGTTCTGACCTTCTTGTCTTTTTTGCTTATTAGCTCAGTGACACTCAGCAGAGGGAGGAGCGGAACTGTCCTGTGTGTTGACATATTAACTCAGATGAAGACACTTTGTGTTGAAAATGTTAGCACCTCTGTTAAATAAATAAATAAATAAATAAATAAATCTCCCCAGACTCCCGGTTTTCATGCACTCTAACCAGTCAGCCAAAGGGACATCCCCTTGGCCGAGTAGCCAGGGCGCATGATCAATCGGTACACAGTGACAGGACGCTCACACTGTCAGATACCTACATAGACAAAAATAACTGTGAAAACTGCAGAACTGCTTCAGAACTGTAGAAGTGGACATATTTAAATAGAAACAATTTCTATTGAAAAGTAATCAATCAATCAATCAATCAATCAATCAAAGCTTTATTTATAAAGCGCCTTCCGCAACCCTGTCAGGAAGCCCAAGGCGCTGAACATGGTACAGTAGAAGGTAAATGTATTGAATAAATCAAAAATAAATGCAATTCAAATGACAAAATACAAATTACGAAAATAGGTGAAACATTCTGGTACAGGACAAATGTGTAAAACAATGGATAGAGTGAACCAATGAAAACTGTGAAATAAATTCAACATAAAGAGGGCCAAAATCAAACATGTTCAGGAAACGCCAAGCGGAGAAGGTGTGTTTTTAGGCAACTCTTAAAGACTGGCAGAGATGGGGATAGCCTAACTGAGGGTGGCAGCTCGTTCCAGAGTGACGGTGCTAGGACTGAGAAAGCCCGGTCCCCGCGAGTACGACACTCAGAACGAAGGACAGCGAGCAGGCCTTGGTCAGAGGAGCGCAGAGCGCGTGGTGGGTAATGTCTGTTCAGGAGTGTGGCTAGATAGGGGGGACCACCACCCTGGAAGAAATGATAAACAAAGACGAGGATTTTGAATTGTGAGCGATAGTAATTGAAACTTTTTTTTTTTTTGCCCAAACACTCTTCATGCTGATGATCAACAACCTTAGCGGACCTTGTCACTCATAATTTACACAGATCTACGAGGCGAGATAATCTAAATCTCAGCTGCTATGTTTTTCTGCACATATGAACAATCTAAAGCATGAGAAAGGCACACTGTGTTGCTGCCATTTGGATTGTTCTGTTCCTGGACTTCCAACAAAGCTCCAGCCTTGGCACACTATTATTTAAATCAGACCACAGGGTAAAAAACAAACATTTTATGTCAAGCACACCCACTGAAACAGAATACACTCTGTCACATTTGGAAGACAACGTTTACTGTGTGTTTGCTTAATAATTTCTGATAGTGGGCAGAATTGAGGGGTTTAACAGGTCTCAGCAGCTGCTCATTGATGCTTGGTAACCATAATTAGGATTGGCACTTTCAAGCATGCTTTTAGTGACCAGGGAGTCCAAACAAGGCTCTCTCAGTTTGGGGGCTGAGGCTTTGCTACACCAAAGAAAAAGGTCATTCACAATCAAGGTCTCAAGGGGAGCTTTTTAAAGGACGTCTCTCCATCCAAATCAGTCACAATTTCACACGCGATTCTTCAAAGGCTGTTAAAGAGAGCTGTGACCTATTGCCATCTGCAACCCTTGGTGTTGCAGTAAGGTCATTTGGAAACCTCTGCAAAAAAGAAAAATGCATCTTTTAAATTTGTGCCCAGTGATGACATAAACCAGATCTTCTAAAACAGTTTCAAAATGTATGTTTTGCACATGCAAATGTCACATTTTTGCATTTGTTTAAGGATTAAAAATAACAGATCAACTCTTAAACGCCCCACATGTGTCTGCAGAGTTGTAAACCAACTATTAACCCTTACACTCCTGCCTAATGTTTGTCTGTATACGTCATGTGTCTCTTAAAGTAAATACCATTCTTGGCAACATGGGGCTGCTAGTGATCACACATGTTAAAGCAGTTGGTCCCAAAGTTAGGGTCAGGACCCCGCTGGGGGTCACCAACAGCTACACAGGGCGTCCTGAGACGATATCCAGGAATTCCTGAAGCTAAATTTCCAATATAATTGTATAAAACTCAACATAAATGTCATAAATATATAAAAATGAATATAAGCGGAAGTGGTTTTCTCCATGCCTTAAATACTTAGCTTTTTAAGCATGTTTATATTGTTACATCAGAAATATCTGAGGTCATGTATCATGACAATTGCTATTTTGTCAGTCTGAAGTGTGCTAGAGAATAATAAGACACCTAAAGACTAAAGAGATTATTTATGTTACTTTCTTACAGCCACTTATCTCATGACACCGACACCATTGCAAATAACCAAAAGTTATTGAACTTATTGAAGTTATTAAAGTCTCGGCCCGGCCGCTCCGGTCATCACAGGATTGTCGGCTAGCAGTGCCTACACCAGGCTCAGGACAATAAAGACTTTTCTCATGCATCATTCCACAAATGTGGAATGACCTTCCAAGCACTACCAGAACAGGGGCTTCCTTTTCAATTTTCAAGAAACTCCTGAAGACCCTGCTCTTCAGAGAGCATCTTCTGAACTAGCACCTTGTCTGCACCCGTCCCTCCTCTCTACTGTCCACTCCTTGTTCCCTACTCTCCATGACTGATGTCAGTGTTGTTGTTGTTATTGTTGTTGTTAGCCTCAAGGGCAAAATGCCTATTATCACTTGTAAGTCGCTTTGGACAAAAGCGTCTGCTAAATACATAAACATAAACATAAAAGTGAAGCAGGGGATGGGGTGGGGGTTGGAATCAGCTGTTTAATCTGTAAGGTCTAATAAAACTTTCATACCATTTTCTCTGTATGCAGGTGGTGACAATTAAATATGTTCTCTCCCTGGTTCTGTTTTTATATTTCCTAAATAGTTCATCTTGGCTGCTATTAAATACATCCGTATATCCAACTGTATCAGATAAAACGAAAGACCCCCCCCCCCCCCAATCTTTTATGTAGCGCCTCTCAAGATAAAAATCATGACGAGTCATAAATAATAAAAACGTTTCCAAAAATAAATGTGAAAGTCCAGCAGTTACTGTTCTTGCTGTCGGTCTGATGTTTACGTTTAAAAGGGACACATCATTTAAATCTGGTGGTCTTTACCGCCTCGATGAAAACTCCAAACGTAAAGAAAAAATGTCCGTTCGTTTTCTGTCAGTGTTTGGTTTAAGGAATTGTGCCTAAAATGGGTCGTTTCAAAAAGTCCTCATTTGTGATGTCACAAACGGAGAAATTAGAGTAGAACCATCTCTCAACTGTTCAAACTGGAGGAGCAGTGGCTCTACTCTGAGCACCTCTTAGACATCTGAGCTTCTCAACTTATAGCAGCCAATCAGGGAATGGGTGGGTGTGGCCAGCTCCAGCTTGGATTCTTGAAGCGAAAACGCCCTGAATCGGATAATTCTGGAAGGATACTGTCAGGATTAAAACTGCAGAAACTGCTTTATGTAAAAGGCATTTAGAGCAAAGAACTTCATAAACATGTTTTGAATCTACAATAGGAATATTGTAACTTAAAGTAAGAATGGTGTAAGAATGACATCCTGTGGTCATCATGCATTTCCTTGAAATTTGCATTACAGAGGTTTGCAGAGGCTCTGATCAGAGGAGCCAAACAAACAACTGTTATTGGGTTAAACCAGGCATGGGGAACCCAGGTCCTCGAGGGCTGGTCTTTGCTCCAACACTTCTGATTCAGTGGTTGAGCAGCTCCTCAAGCTCTGCAGAAGCTTGTTAATCACCTGCTGATTGAAATCAGGTGTGATGATGCAGGGCTGAAACTAAACTATGCTGGATAGCGGCCCTCGATGGACCAGGGTTCCCCACCCCTGGGTTAAACTGATAAATAATTAAAATCAGCCAGGTGGCTGGTGCATAAGTAGAAATAACATCATTTAGAAATATATGACAACCACTCCTCATGATCATGGTTGTAAAACGATTTCAAAAGGTTTTTAACGATACTATATATATATATATATGTATGAATATATATATATATATATATATATATATATATATATATATAAAATTTAGACTTTTTTGCCTTAATTATAATAACAGAATCAGCTAGAAGAAAAAAACTTAAGAAATAAAACATCTGCTTGGGTATAAAACCACTAATGGTCATTTCACAATAAAGATAAGTTATACTGTAGAAAGTTTAACTGTCAGCTAAATCCTGGGTAAATTACTTGTGTACTAAATATAATCCTAATCCAACCAATTCCACACTTTGTAAAAGCTGTGACACCAACTTGTGAAAAACAGGTCATGTAAATAAGCTCAAGTCAGAGAAGGTCAAACATTGTGCTGAATGAGACTAAATCCTGTCGTCTCATGCAGGTCTCTCTCACTAAACCTGTAAATTGGGCCGCGTTATGTAAATGAGACTTACAGGAGATTCTCCCGAAGCTAAATAAATGTGAACATACCTGCTATCTTCTTAGTAACCGCTGTTTTTGTTGTCTTTCTTACAGGCGGCATATTTGAAACGCTTGAAAACGAACCCATAAGTGTGGAAGAACTGGCCTTTAAATTTGCCGTAACCAACATAAACAGGAACCGGACCTTAATGCCAAACACCACGCTGACCTACGACATCCAGAGAATAAACCTGTTCGACAGTTTTGAAGCTTCCAGAAGAGGTAAACATCCTTTCCTTCAAAATATTTTAAATAATAGTCATAAACTTGACTGTCTATCCCAATGACCATTTGGGTTTTAAATCTTTACCCCAGCATGTGACCAGTTGGCGCTGGGAGTTGGAGCCGTGTTTGGACCCTCTCACAGCTCCTCCGTCAGTGCCGTCCAGTCCATCTGTAACGCTCTGGAGGTCCCTCACATCCAGACACACTGGAAACACCCCTCAGTGGACAACAAAGACAGCTTCTACATTAACCTCCACCCGGAATATGCCTCCATAAGCAGAGCCGTGCTGGACATCGTGCAGTTCTATAAGTGGAAAGCGGTCACCGTGGTCTACGAGGACGCCACGGGTAAGTTAACAAAGGAAGCACGGATAAAGAAGAATTTTGTCACATTTATATTTTAATTTTCAAAAAAAGTAAATGATTTTTCTAATTACTTCAATAATTGAATAATCGCCCACATATTTCAGGATTATAAAGAAAATTATGTTAACTGATAATATTTATATATTTTTAATCATTAACAAATCAACATGGCCATTATAATAATTTTTGTTTTGATGAGGAATTTACAAATGAAATGCCAGAGGAGGTTTTAGAGTTTCAAATTTCTCCATTTGAATTAAAAAAAAAGTTTGAGGTTCCTACTTTGATTTTTATGGGATGCTTTTTTTTTTCAGGAGTGCCCTGTGGTCAGAAAAATAGTCGTTATTTAAAAACCTGCTTGGCTTGTAGCATTTCATGGATTTTCTCCTGAGACCTGAGCTGTTTTTGTTTTATTTATCTGGGTGTGAAATTTTTTATTTCCTTTACAAATTTCAGATTTATGGAAGCTAATTTCTGCCAGTCTGATAACAGTCTTATACTTACAATTATGACTTAGCTATCTTAAAATTATGAGATAGTATCTCATAATAATGAGTGATGAGGTATCATCTCATATTTATGAGAGAACAATTTCTTTTCAGGGTGGCAGAAATGGGCTTCCATACAGAACAGTTGGACTTCAGAAACATAAAAACAAGCACTGTTTTTGAACTTAATTCAGTTCAAAATATAAACATAACTTAATTTTTCCTTGAGAAAAATGGTAAATATTCAACTTTAAAAGCTTTATATTAAAACTCAGTATCCCTAAATGATATAAAAGAATACACTTTTGTTGAACAAGAAGTCAACGTTCCCTTTAGCATATCCAGGGTACCAAGACTACGTCCACATAATAGCTGCAGACAGACTCATCCATTCGCCATCTTTTCAGTGTTTTTTAACTGCACAGATCCAAATCATCGAAAGCATCACACTACTGCGTCTCAGCCTAATGCAGTAGATTGGATCAGAAACAATGGGACAAAGGGGAGGGAGAGCACAGCAGATGCAATAATAATTTAATCCACATGCTTCAAACCATTTACGTGACCAGGTCACCTTCCTTGATTTAATTTAGCCGTCTTTCCATTTAATATTTCCTACACTGGATGTGCAATTCAGAAACCTTTAGCAGGCAGAGAACTGGCACGGACACAATTGGTTAGAAGACACAAAGAACCAGCTAAATACATGTAGTGAACCTGGGTAGGCTCTGTCAATTATGTAGAGTAATGGTTTATGCTGTTTTATGAAAGAGGAACCATTCTACATCTTAATTTGAGATATTAATTTTAATAAATTAATAACCAAATATTATAGTTTTAAGAAGACTCAAAGGTTGTTTTCATCGATAAACTGTCGATAATATCCGTGGGTCTGTGTTTCAGTTCAATGAAGAGACAAGTTTGAAAGTTAAAAGATTTAATTCTTCAAATTAAACTAATGATTTTGAAATGACAAGCATGGGAAACAACCATCAACATATGCAACTTTGTTGAACAATCTTTAACAGTTGATATTGTAAACTTGCTCAAATAGACCTTGTGTTGAATGTGTGAAATTTAATATGAGGTGAGATGAATGCGTGTGTGCATCTGATTTTGCTTCAGGAAGAAACAGGTGTCTGAGTGAAAAGTGATGGTTTGAATAAACTTAGGTTTCGTTGGAAAAGATGCATCAAACGCTATCTATTGTGTTCTGCCTCACCGTACGAGGACCCTCGTTCAGATCCGGAACGTCAAAGGACGATGTTTCATCCAGGGCACCTCGGCTGGCAGAGAAGACGAAGGTGTCCGACGATCCGGTCCAGAGATGCCCCCTGGTACACGTTGATGATAAAGCGTTTGCAGATGTGCTTTCTTAAGTTTAATTACTCAGAAATCAAAAGACTCTGGACGAGTCTGCGTTAGCGGTTGCAATTCAGCTATTCCTGTCTGGCTTGGCAGGAACAGCGTGAGAAAGGGGGGGGGGACAGGAGCCGCAGGCTCCCTTCCCCGGGTGCGTGTTCAACACGTCCGAACTCTCTCGTTGACAAACTCGAACTGCATCATGAACTGAAAACTTACCAAAAGCCTTTCTCTTCTCAAAGCAAAACTTGTGCGTCAGAGCAAATGTGTTTTGGAGTTTACTGTGAGAGAGTGTGTGTGAGTGTTTGAGTGAGTGTTTGAGTGTGTGAAGGTCGTTACCAAACATCTTCAAACATTATTTAATTAAGCATTGATTCATTAGTTATTATGATTACCCAAAGCATAATAATCATTCATTTGATTAAAACACATTTATAATGAGCAAAGTGATAATACTGATCATTTAACAACTTAAAATAAAGGAAAGGAAGTTTAAGACTTTGTTATGTTATGACTAGCTTTTCCATGAGAACACATCTTCTGGCACTGCAGATGTTCAGATGTTATTGTTTCTCCCAGACTCGCTGGCGTTCAGGTCTTAATCTGTGGGTGAAAGTTCTCAGCGACCCAGCTTTGACCCAGCCGAGTCAAACGAAACCTTTGGCACAGAAAACCCATATTTCCTCACGTTACATACATTATAGACAAGAATACTGTACAGTGTTTCATATGTTTCATATTTATTTAAGAAAATGCTCGTGGGCCTTCTTCTGAGTATCTACAGAGCAACAAACCCTTTAATTTGCTGCTATTTATAAAAAATGTCTGTGCATTAATTGTATATTAAGCACTTTTCTTTTTTGTTGCTACTTAATCCAAGTAAAACAGAAAATTAATATGAATCCTTATCTCCTGCTGTAAGATATTATTTTGGTTTCTTTTCAATCATTGCAAAGTGAATAAAATGATGTTGTTTGAAATGACATTGTATGTGAATATACACTCATCTAAAAGATTATTAGGAACACCTGTTCAATTTCTCCTTAATGCAATTATCTAATCAACCAATCACATGGCAGTTGCTTCAGTGCATTTAGGGGTGTGGTCCCGGTCAAGACAATCTCCTGAACTCCAAACTGAATGTCAGAATGGGAAAGAAAGGTGATTTAAGCAATTTAGAGCGTGGCATGGTTGTTGGTGCCAGACGGGCGGGTCTGAGTATTTCACAATCTGCTCAGTTACTGGGATTTTCACCCACAACCATTTCTAGGGTTTACAAAGAATGGTGTGAAAAGGGAAAAACATCCAGTATGCGGCAGTCCTGTGGACGAAAATGCCTTGTTGATGCTAAAGGTCAGAGGAGAATGGGCCGACTGATGCAAGCTGATAGAAGAGCAACTTTGACTGAAATAACCACTCGTTACAACCGAGGAATGCAGCAAAGCATTTGTGAAGCCACAACACGCACATCCTTGAGGCGGATGGGCTACAACAGCAGAAGACCCCACCGGGTACCACTCGTCTCCACTACAAATAGGAAAAAGAGGCTACAGTTTGCACGAGCTTGCTAAAATTGGACAGTTGAAGACTGGAAAATTGTTGCCTGGTTTGATGAGTCAAATGGTAGAGTCAGAATTTGGCGTAAACAGAATGAGAACATGGATCCATCATGCCTTGTTACCACTGTGCAGGCTGGTGGTGGTGGTGTAATGGTGTGGGGGATGTTTTCTTGGCACACTTTAGGTCCCTTAGTGCCAACTGGGCATGGTTTAAATGCCACGGGCTACCTGAGCATTGTTTCTGACCATGTCCATCCCTTCATGACCACCATGTACCCATCCTCTGATGGCTACTTCCAGCAGGATAATGCACCATGTCATAAAGCTCCAATCATTTCAAATTGGTTTCTTGAACATGACAATGAGTTCACTGTACTACAACGGCCCCCGCGGTCACCAGATCTCAACCCGAAAGAGCATCTTTGGGATGTGGTGGAACAGGAGCTTCGTGCCCTGGATGTGCATCCCGCAAATCTCCATCAACTGCAAGATGCTATCCAATCAATATGGGCCAACATTTCTAAAGAATGCTTTCAGCACCTTGTTGAATCAATGCCACGTAGAATTAAGGCAGTTCTGAAAGCGAAAGGGGGTCAAACACTGTATTATGTTTATGTTTATTTATTTGGCAGACGCTTTTATCCAAAGCGACGTACAATTTATAACCTATAGGGCATGTTGTGATCTGTGGGGAAAACCGGAGTACGCGGAGGAAACCCACGCATGAATGGGGAGAACACGCAACTCCACGCAGAAAGGCCGCAGCCCGAGTTTCGAACCTGCAACCTTCGTGCTGCGAGGTAACAGTGCTAACAACTGTGCCACCATGCATGTATTAGTTTGGTGTTCCTAATAATCCTTTAGGTGAGTGTACACTCACTGGCCACTTTGTTGGGTACACCTTGCTAGTACCAAGTTGGACTCCCTTATGGCTTCAGAACTGCTTTAATCATTCGTGGCATACATTCAACAAAGCACTGAAACCTTCCTCAGAGATTTAGGTCCATTTTGACATGACAGCATCATGCAGTTGCTGCAGATTTTTCGGCTAGACATCCATGGCGCAAATTTCCCATTCCACCACATTCCAAAGATGCTCTATTACATTGCAATCTGGTGACTGTGGAGGTCATTTGAGTGCAGTGAACTCATTGTCATGTTTAAGAAACCAGTCTGAGATGATTCGAACTTTATGGCGCCTTATTCTGCTGGAAGTAGCCATCAGAAGATGGGTCCACTGTGGTCATTAAGGGATGGACACATAGGCGTCATTTTAACCGGGGACGCCGGGGACATGTCCCCGGCAAAATTTGTGATTGGCAGCTGTGTCCCCCCCACTTTCAAAAACGCCTGCTGATGAGGATTTTTGTTTTACCAACTCAGATCTTATCCAGGGGTCGGCAACCTGTTCCCATCAAAGAGCCATTATTACCCATTTCCCACGGTAATTTTGGACGGACCTTAATAAGCAGTGACTTAAGTGAAGCAGGCAGGTCGCGCTAGAAAATTTAGTTTAAAAAGATGTCATAAATGTGTTCCCCCGTCCTTTTTATTTATAAAATATGAAGTAAAAACTCACAATTTAATTTTCATTCATTTGTCATTAATATGTAGTCTACACCCGTGCGTTAAGTGGACCATCTTCCAGTAAAAGCAAAGCATCCAGCACCACCTCTCCAAATGCGTAAAATGTGCATCAGCCGCTAGTTAGGCGCGCCGCACACACCATCAGCTGATCGGCCCAGACAAGAGCAGAGCAAATAGAGAAAGAATAGAGGATAATTGTGTCTGGATGTGGATGGAGATTACATTTTACAGCAGCCTGATCATCATTTAAATACGTAAACCATCACCTGGCTTCTAGTCCATGTTATCAGCATTATTTTAATTGGTGTGTGTGTGTGTGTGTTTTCCACTTCAAACACTGGTCTAACCAACCAGACCAGCGTGTCCAGTAACATATTAATGTTACAATTAAACAGTTTCACTTCATGTAGGCTAGGAACATTTCACCTGCTGTGGCCCGACCGCTTCTGCTCCACATAAACTTTGTGCGTAATCAAATGTCTCTACGCGTCATGCGTGTCCATATTAGAGACGGGAACAAGCGCTGTTCAGCCAAAGTTTCATAATTTCATAAAAAGAACATTTTTCCAAGTGACACATCCCTCAGAGAGACCGGGTTTCCAGACTGTTTCAGTGGGAGGAAATCTTATCGCATGCACCGTGGTTCTGCACTGCGCTGCGAACCCCAGATCTTCAGCTCACTGTCCACCGTGGGCGCTCCGAGCTGCGCTGAACACAGTGTCCAGTATAAAGCTCTGATGTTCTGATGGGAATAATTTACCTCCGCGATGTGCGTTAACGATTAAAATGTCAGCTCATCCATGCGCATCAGTGTGCGTCGGGGTAATTCTTTCAAACCAAGCAACATCCTTGAGTTCATCTGTCAAAATAAACAGTCAAATGGAAATATATGTAACCTGCCGTTTAACTGTTTTGCCTTCCTGTGAAGATTGTTGCAAAGAGAAACAATTAAACTTGATTAACCCCAGAGCCACCCAGAGAACCAGAGCGCATGCGGGAAGGTTCCTCCCACTGAAGCGAGTGTTTTCTAAACCCTGTCTCTCAGAGAGACTTGTCACGTAGAAAATGTTCCCTGATTATGAAACTTTGGCTGAATAGTGCTTGTTCCTGTCTCCAATGTGGCGACACATCCAGGAGCCTGTCTGAGGAGAAGCCCAGAATCTCACATTGTCTTCAGCTCATAAAGTGCCTATATGATTACGTACAAGCGTGACGCGTCAACCCGGTCTCACAGTAAGACCGGATTGGAACTGTTCAGGTTTACGCAGACAATCTTTACATTTAGAATTGGCATACAGGTGTAAAATTAATGCAGTAAAATATAAAGCATTTTATTTAAATATCCATTCATTATTTTACAAGCACAGAGAGCCACATCAGATGGATGGAAGAGCCGCATGCGGCTCCAGAGCCGCAGATTGCCGACCCCTGTGCTAGCCTACTTTATTGCCCCCAGCAATTTTTAAACCCCACTCAAGTGTATGGTTATTGTCCCCAGCAATTCTGAAAACCTACTGACGCCCTTGGATGGACATGGCCAGAAACAATACTCAAGTAGGCCGTGGTATTGCAACAATGACCAATTAGTACCAAGATGACCAAATTGTGCCTAGAAAATGTTCCCCACACCATTACACCACCACCAGCAGCCTGAACCGTTGATCCATGTCAGGATAGATTCATGCTTTCATGTTCTTGCCACCGAATTCTGACCCTACCATCTGAATGTTGCAGTAAAAATCGAGAGTCATTAGACCAGGCAACATTTTTCCAATCTTCTGATGTCAGTTTTTGCACCAGGACTGGCACCGCGTGTGGTCTTCTGCTGCTGTAGTCTGTCTGCGTAAAAGGTTTGACGTGTTGTGCATTCAGAGATGCTCTTCTGCATGCACTGGTTGTAACAAAATGTTATTTGAGTTACCTGCTGCCTTTCTATCAGCTCGAACCAGTTAGGCCATTCTCCTCTGACCTCTGGCATCAACAAGGTATTTTCCCCCACAGAACTGCTGCTCACTGGATGTTTTCTGTTTTTGGACCATTCTCTGTAAACCCAAGAGATGGTTGTGAGTGACAATCCCAGAAGATCAGCAGTTTCTAAAATACTCAGACTAGCACCAACAACCATGCCACGTTTAAAGTCACTTAAATCACCTTTCTTCCCCATTCTGAAGCTCAGTTTAAACTGCAGCAGATCGCCTTGATCATGTAAGCATGCCTAATTGCATTGAGTTGCCACCAGGTGATTGGCTGATTAATGACTTGCAGTTGGACAGGTGTACCCAATAAAGTGGCCAGTGAGTGTGTAGTCTGGCTTTGACCCATAAACAGAACAGAACAGGGTGGAATCTATGGTTGTCTTTCAAACTGTCTCCACATGCTATTAGACAATGAATATCAGGATCTACTCACAGCTACAAATGTTAGTCCACGGTCCGCCATGCACAATCAAAGAAGACATAAATACATATTTTTATAAATAAAAGACTTAAGTACCTCTATCCGCTCTTGACCCAAAGAAAAGACCAAGTCTAAATAGTCCAAAGACGATGCCAAAACCACTTCAAACGAGCTGTTGCCATCTTAGTTGTTTCACTCTGTCAACAGAATGCTGCGATTGGCAAGGCACAAGATGTCTGGGTCTGCTAAGGGTACGGATCATGGCTAGACCAACATGCAGAGCAAAATCACATTGCTTCGGCTGCTGTCTGTTTGGATTTCCAGGCTAACATTTTCCTCCTTCATATCTATATATATCTATCTATATCTATATCTATATCTATATCTATCTATCTATATATATATATATATATATATATATATATATATATATATATATATATATATATATATATATATATACCGGTATGTATATATGAAACCCAATCTGCCTCAGCACACCTGATGCTAATGGCCTAATCTCAACAAGCTCAGCAGAAACCTGTTCATTTAGATCAGAGGTGTTGAAGCAGGGAAACACCTAAAACAGGCTGTGTGCTCCAAAGACTATAATAAATAAAAGAAACACATTTTGTACATTACATTATCCTGGTGGGAACAGCAAATGACTGTAATCAACTAGAATAAGTGTAGTCACATTATAATCAACCAAATTCAACTGAAATTCTAAATTATAATGAACACAGAAGTCATAAGGTGGCTGCTGTAAGGACAATCTTTTTCAATTTTGGCTGCAGCCAGACACTAATATACGTGGTTTATTCTATTTCAACAGCTACATTTACCTGAATAATTGATAGAAAAACATGAAACACACTGCCACAGAGCAGCAACAGCAATCACCGAGAAACAGACCACACAATAAAACTCTATTCTATTCTATCTGATGGCAGTCACAAGTCTCGGGGCATTGCTTTTATTTCTTAATTGTAGTTTTTTTTATGTGGTATTTTAACTGTTTAATGTTTTGTCCGATTGAATGTTGTTTTTGTATTGTGTACATATCTTTGGTTGTCCTGGGCATGTGAAAGCACTCTATAAATAAAGTTGAACTTGAATACACTCTCATAACACCTCTTTATAAACTATGTTTAACATATTTATGATTTAACAAAAGTTGAACATTGATATAAGGTGTGATCAAACCTTAGTGAGGTGACCAGTATTGCAGAATGTGTTAAATAGAACAGGAGTACACTGTTACAAGTATGTTTTTGGTATTTTTTCGTAGAAATGTTGGAGCACATAATTGGCTTAATCTTACAATTTCTCTCACAAACTGGTCAAAATGTATTTAATAACCGTAAATTAAAACAAATACATGAAGAGAAAATGCAGAACATACATGTCTACAAATAAAAAAGAAAACAGTTTTTAAAGAACAAGCATACACCATATGCAATACAAATTTTGTTTTTGTTTCACACAATGTACCAAAACATCACAGGTTTTCCTGGCATTTTGTTTTTCTAAAAAAAAAAGCAAAACAAAACAGAGATTTTCATTATTGTCATCTGTTTCTTGAAGGACTGATCCGGTTGCAGGAGCTGATTAAAGCTCCATCCAGATATAGCATTAAAATCAAGATCCGCCAGCTTCCATCAGGAAGCAAAGACGCCCGTCCCCTCCTCAAAGAGATGAAGAAAGGGAAGGAGTTCTTTGTCATCTTCGACTGCACTTACCAAACATCCACAGATGTCCTGAAGCAGGTGAACATCAGTCTTCTGAAACGCAAGGCTCGTTCATAAATCTAACTGGGATCTTTTCAGTGAAGACTGTTAATTGTTTTTCTTTCCTGCTGTGAGTTTGGTTATTACTAGGCATAGCGCGCGCGCAAACACACACACACACACACACACACACACACACACACACACACACACACACACACACACACACACACACACACACACACACACACACACACACACACACACACACACACACACACACACACACACACTTCAGAAATCCTGCTTTCATTTTCAAATCCAGGTGTTTCTGAGCCAGACATCCACACTCAGGACCAGGGGAGCTTATCTAGAGATGCTACAGCTAACATGAGCAAATTGTGACATTTATTCACTTGGACACTTTTTCATACAAATCACATTAAAAAAATAAATAAATAAAGATAGGACGAGCCAAATCGGGGGGGGGGGGGGGGGGGGGGGATAATGTATTGGCAAATTTGACAGTTTCCTGGATTCTGGTTGAGAAGTGTTTGGTTTATTGGTGGAGGAGAAGTTATTCTTACCGTCTGGAGAGAATTCTCACATAAAAAAAATGAAGAGGAAATGCTGAAATCTTGTTTTTGTTCTGTTTAGATCCTGTCCATGGGGATGATGACAGAATATTATCACTACTTCTTCACCACATTGGTGAGAAAAATCGCTCTACTCTCAAGAACACAAGAAGTTTTTTGACACACGAGAACATTGACTCGCAACGCCCATGTGGCGGAGAGTGTCTAACATTTTATTCACCATAAATAACTGCTTATACATCTGACCCAAGTTTGGACATTTGTATTCTCCTGAGGACGTTCTCGAAGCAAACATTGTGTAAATAAATTCATACGTTTCTGGTTTGTTTCTGATTAGGACTGCTGAATGCAGTGGCCTTGGCATAAGTCCATGAACATTGTTCCACTGTTTATTCTCCTTTACCCGTGATGTTATTAGTAATCTTGTCAAGCAGAATGACATTAATTCTGCACTGGTGGTCCTGTCGTTGAACGGTGCAGGACTTGTTCGCCCTTGACCTGGAGCCGTACCGCTACAGTGGGGTCAACATGACGGGGTTCAGGCTGCTCAACGTGGACAATCCAAAAGTGGCTTTGGTGCTGGAGAGGTGGGCAATGGAGCGGCTGCAGGCTTCCTCCAAAGTCGAAACAGGAATGATGGAGGGGATGATGACCGTAAGTTAAAATTCACACATTAAATTTGGCTCATCAACATATTTGCAGTTTTTACAAGCCAACGCTGATGTTACGTGTGTGAAGGGCAACATAGGGAACATGACCGTGGATTTTAAAGTGCTTAATTGCCTGAAAAGTTTCAAAAACAAGCGAGCAGACAGAATGTAAAAATAACGCCAAAGGAAAAACATAGTGAAAAGGTTAACATTAAAAGACCAATTACCAACATTAAAAACACCTGGTTAAAAGTTTTACCAGAATCAGAAGGTGTCTTAAAAGTGCGTTAACCTTTAAATGAATCACACAAAAAGGTTCTACGACATTACTGAGGCCAGCAGCACCGTGGACTGCATGAAGGCACGGCCTTTTATCCCAGGTGTAGGTCACCAGTGGGACTCAGCTCAGCTGCGCTCATCAGCAGCCTGGAGGGGAGGAGGAGGAAGGGCGGTGCAGGAGTACTACGTGCCTTGTAAGTTTTTCTCTGGGGGGAAAAAAAACTTCAGAAACAATTTTTACTTGTTATTTTTTTAAATGATCAGTCACTCTGAGTTTTTCACGCAGGATGAACCTGAAAATAGTCTTCTACCACTATTTCCTGCATTAGCTTCTGACAGAAAATAGATGAAAAACGCTCGGTTCAGAAAAGCCTGTCAGATCTACGTCACACTGTCTCTGGACATTCATGGACTCAGTCATCTTGGCTCATGATGGGACGGCTGTTGTTGGTTTAGTGTCCAGGAGCTCAGGAATCTATAGCCTGACCAGTCAGCCTCATGCTTCCTTAAGCCTGGGGCACACCGGAGGCGGACGCGCCGCTATTGTATTTAATGAAAGTGGGCACACTGGGAGCGCCGCACCTAGGCGCTGGAGATAAGCGCCAGTTCTATCTCAAGCGCCGCGGTGTGGCTGTTGATGACATCACAACAGACATTACCACACGGAACAGCTTTGCGGCACAAACCCAGACACAGTTTTGATAACTTTAAAGTACTATTGATCTTAAAATACTTTAATAAATTGCATACTTACCAGTTGTTAATGAATTAGAGTCTCACAAAACATGACGGCAAGTCTGATCACGTGTAAACAATAGAGTCACTTCCTGCTTTCTGTTCTCAAGTCCCGCGTGATGTGACTATCGCGCGACTTTCCAAGAAGCGCTCAGCGGCGTGGCGTGGTGTGGCGCCGTGCGGCCTGTGTGACCGCTTGACTTCTCTAAATCTCCTCCGGTGTGCCCCAGGCTTTATGAGAAGCAAATGGTCTGGGAACTCTCCTATCCAAATAACCCCACACACAGAGAGTTCTAACCGAGCCAATCAGCGCTGAGCAGCGTACGTCACACACCGCGATGCTGAGTTTCTCATACACATGGCCACTGAAGCACACCCCTCTTTTCTAAATGACTTGAACATGTCTTTAAAACCACAAGTAGAAGCGTTCAAAGTCTTTCTTCTAAAGAAAGATGTTTGCACCGTTGCCAGACGTCATTTTTGACCACAGCTAAAAAACTACAGTGTCGTGCCGGACAGTCGGCATTTCCATCTTTTTTCTAAATGGTTATTTTTGAGCTGGTTAGTCCCGCCCCTCACGTGCCTCTCTGCCTTTGAGTAACCAGACTTGTTCTCTGTGTAGAATCAAACAGAGGACCAGGCCAGGCTAAGGAATCTATGGTTGCCTTTCAAATTGTCTCCACATTTCATTGAACAGCGTGACATTCTCACCGCTACAGATTTCAGTCAACAGGGCAGTCCCCCGCACCGTTGAAGGAGACACAAATACATTCTTTTCCTAAATAAATATAAGTACCTCCATCTGCTCTTGACTCAACTAAAAGTCTAGATAATCCAAAATCGATGCCAAAGCCGTTTCAAACGAGCCACCGCCATCTTTGGCTTTTGCTACGTCGCAGCAACATCCAAACAGCCCAGCGCTGTGATTGGCAAGACACAGGACTGTTTGGGTCTGCTGAGCTAGAGCGACCTGCAGAGCTAAATCCTTTTTCCTTCTTCTACAGTCTGTCTAGATTTCTACACTAACATAATTCCTGAAAGGGGGAAACTCCAGATTGCTGTTTTAAGATTAAACAACATAGTGGCGTTTAACATAAAGATAGAAATTCCTGTAAAATGATTTTCATCTAGATTTACTTGGATTCAGGAAGCAGGAATCATTGATGTTTCTGACTGTGACCGCTCTGTGCTGTCTGTGAAGGATGGCGGTCATCTCTTTGATTGCATCTGATCTGACAAACCGTGCGCCGCTGTGTGTACACATCGCCAGCCTTGATGCGATTTGTGATCGGGGCTGAAGGATTACGATGTTTCTCTTTCAGACTGAAGCGGCGCTGATGTATGATTCTGTTTACATGGTGGCTGCGGCCTCACAGCGCACCTCCCAGATCACCGTAAGCTCTCTTCAGTGCCACCGACACAAACCCTGGCGCTTTGGATCACGTTTCATGAACCTGCTCAAAGACGTGAGTTCTCTTTATGAATGTGCTCATTCATGCAGTCAGGCTTTCTCTTCAAAGCAAACGTGTTATGTTAACAATGAGTCTGATTCAGTTTACTGATCATACAAAGGAGAGAAAAAAAGCATCAGTTGTATTTTTTAATGATTTTCTTGCATAATGAAAGAAAGCATCATGAACAGGTGAACATTTGGAAAAAACCTCTATAATAGTTTATTTGTTGAAGCAGACTTCCCATCTTCTAAGAAGTGTTTTCATGTTTCATTACATTCTCTAACTAGAGGTTTTGATTTATGTTCACAACTACAGTCAGAAGATTGAGTAACCAAAATTCCAGAGAGCAGCATGGGAATAACTTAATTTATAGCTGGTTGGGCTCTGAACTTATTATCTGAGTATTTTTAAGTTGTTCCTGCTTTTCTTTGGCACGATTCTTAGGTAAGCCAAACATTTTGCTAATATACACAAAAAAGTGGCTACCTGGATTAAACTAAGCAAACCGGTAGGGACCTCCTATACCTACTTACTGCAGGTGATTATCTTTCAGTTGGCAAGTAGTTATTTAACCCCAGCTGGTGTTTTGAGTTGCTTCTCAGCAGAGGTGGAAAGTAACGAATTACATTTACTCACGTTACTGTAACTGAGTAGCTTTTTTTGTGTATTTATACTTTTTGTCTTTTTTAAAATCTGCACTTTTACTTTTACTTGAGTACTGTATGTTTTTTTTAAAAGAATTGTAATTCGCTACATTTTCAATCATATCCGTTACTGAGTTAAAAAAAGGCCTAATAAGAGATTAAAAATGTTGCGCTTTGCTGCAATAGAGCAGAAAGAGACACACCTGCATGTGTGCAGCGTCTCACCCGTGTGTGTGTGTGTGGGGGGGGGGGGGGGGGGGGGGGTACAGCCACACTTTTCCTGCAGTTTTTCTCAAAAACATCAGTCTGGTCCCTCTGATGCACTCACCCTCACCCTTTACCCCCTGTCAGTGACGGTTTTACCATTAGGCATAGGCCAGCGGCCGCCTGGGGCCCCCTTATGTTGAGGGGCCCCCTAGCCCTGACCGCCGGTACCCCTCTGTCAGTGCCACAATGGACTATTCCTTTAAGATGCCGATGAACAAACAGGAAGTGATTGGTAGTCATTCCACTCCAGTCCAGTTGGTGGCAGTAATGCACCAAATTGTTGTTTGCCAAGTGCCTTAAGACCACAAATAATAAGAAGAAGAGAAAACAGAAAAAGAAGAAGAGAGGCGGGAGAGTTCATAACAAACTCGAAGCAGTAGCCAAAACGTTAAGCATGAAATGGAGTTATCCTAGTGGCTCCAATAAGAGAACGAAGCAGCTTGCTTCAAAAAAGCTTTTATCTTCACTTCCAAAAGTGACATCGTTTTTCAATGTAAACGTCAAAAGGAAGCAGAAAGGAAAGACAATGGAAAACGTTTAAAGGGAGGAAAACATAAACCAAAATGGAAAATAGAAGAAAAAAAAAACAAAAAAACAAAGGCAAAAGCACAGGGTTACTGACAAGAAGAAGAAAGCAGAGCAAACATTGAAAGCACTCAAAGGGAGAGAAAGACAGGAAAAAAGAGGAGGACTAAATAAAAGGAAAATAACTCATGGCTGAAGAGGGGAGAGTTTCGCAAATCCAGTTAAAGGTAAGATTGTTGAAATTTTAGTGTAAGGGGCCCCATGTCTGTGTTCGCCTTGGGCCCCCAAATGGCTAAATCTGCCACTGCCCCCTCTCTCCCTCCCTCTCCTGTTGCTTGAAACTGGCACCTTCGCGCACCGGTGTTACACCAGTGTTTTGTTCGGTTCAGTAAACGGACTGGGTTCCGTCTTTGAAATGTCTTTCTCAACTGCTCCGCACAACAGCGGCAAACATGTTTAACCCTCATAACAACATGACTCCCAGTGTGGTCTGCTCATAGACGTGACCTGCAGCCTCTGCAAGTTTAAACGTCGTGTTTGTGCAAATCAACACTTAAGCGTGGTTTTGGAACGACTTTAAAACAAGATTTGCTCGTGTGCAAAATCGGCTCGGGGTCCGTCGACTGCCGATGACGTCAAAGTAGTTGATTGGCTGAACATGAACCTTACGGAATTACGTAATCACATTACGTTGTTATCGCGTTACGTTGGTCCAGGCAAATCTTTCTGTTGGAAAGATGGACAACTTTTATAAAGAAATCCATCATTACCTCTTTGAAAATACACTTTTAGCATAGAGCTGCATGTATATTAGAGCTGAACAATTAACTGCATGTGCAGTTAAACTGTGATGTGACAAAAGGAGATTTTCTAATCGCAAAGGCTGCAATTTGGCAGCGAGTGGTTAGCGCAATGCTAATATACGTGGAAAAACCCATAGGAATGCTAATGCTAATATTACCGATTACATTATTACAAATTATGAATTAGAAACGTGCCAAATGACTACATTTGGAGTCTAATAGAAAGTAAAACTACCATCAATCAAATAAGTACAGACAGGTATTTTAGTTAAGCCAGAAAACTTTTAACTCCAGAGTTTTGGCTAGCAGCTATGAGCGTAACTGAACTACGCATGGACATGATGTCAAAAACTAAACACAAAATATTTCAATAAACGGGACACACTTCTTTCCTGCAAATACAATTTCACAGGTGTTGCTAATACCTATGATCCTTCAAGGGATGTGCTCAAAGAGGAGTTCAACATTATGAATACAATATAGTGTTTTATTTTACAAATACCATTATAAACACAAACTTACGTCTTAAGAAACATTATTTTAATAACGAAACTGCTAAATTCTTTCCAACAGCATAGATGTGTAGTGTATTTTGTCCGAGTGGGTTTGCCGTACTTTGACGTCATCGGCAGTCGAAGGACCCCGAGCCGATTTTGCACCCGAGCAGATCTTGTACCGACACCGGTCTGTGGGTTTTAAGAGGTTAATACTGGAGCTATTCAGTTGTAAACATTATGTCCTCTACCCTTGTGTGTGTGTGTATGATGTCAGAAGTTGCTTCTTGATGCTATAGATATGTGGTGATTTAGCCTGTTAATTTTAATCAAGAATAAGAGATTGAATTATTGCAAAGGCAGTTCAAAGTAGTCAAATTAATTAATTCAAATTATTCTTACATAATGCAGCGTGTCTCTTTCTATGCATGTGTGTAAGTGTGTGTACTTGTCTTTAGTGGAAATGATGTCTGTTTGAGAAGAGTCAGGTCATCGGCATGCATCAAGCAGAGAAAACTCTTTTTTATATTGTTTCTTTTCTAGTTCCTCTGGTTTTCTCTTCTTATCTAAAACACAAAGTAGCAGCGTTTTTACATTATTTTGCTGACAGTTAAGAAAAAAGACACAAGAAACAGAATATAAGAAAAATAACTGACATTTTTTACATTTTATAAAAGTTTGTATTTATCTTTGAGTATTCTTAATCAGAATTGATACAATAAAGGACAAAATTAGATGTGTGTTGTATAATTAAACAAGTTCACTAATCAGCATGTGGTTAGTTTTGGGTGAACTATTAGCAATAACTCACTGTTTAATTAGCATTTCAATAAAGGATTAAAACTATGAAATAACACTTTTTTACTTATTATAATTCTTCAAGCATGTGTTACTAAATTAAAGATTGTAACCAAAGTGTGACACCAACATACATAGGTGGGACCTAAAATGGATATATATGGGCTAAATGTATGGTTGCCAACAGGGTTTGTCCGTGGTCTCCATGGTGGCTCCAGGGAGATTTGCCCACATAGTTTATAACGAGCACAGGTATGAGTTAAACCATCTGGCTCCCTCTGAAAACCCACGAGGGCAAACCTCTGTAGGGCCAAACCCTGTTGGCACCCATACGGTTTGCCCATGTAAATATTCATAATAGGACCCACCTATTCATGCTGGCTGGACTTGGTCTGCACTCAAGAAATTAATTTTCCTCCAGAAAAACTAGGTTATTTTTAGGTGTATTTTATTTAAAACCCTTAGACGAAGGTTTGTGCGCCTTTGCTTTTTTCAAAAGTTACAGATTACATTTGAGAAAAACTAATTTTACTGCTCAATAATTCATATTTTAATAATCACATAATGAATCATTTATGAAGTTTCAATAGCCTTTCACAAAATGACTGTGAATTCTCCAGTGTGAGAAGATCCATGTCTGCACTGCTTGTACAGTAAAGATGCCAGACACATGGTTGAGAATGACACTTTTGATTGGTGAGGATTTAAAATGAGACTTAATGACGAGAATAAATCTGGACTTAGAGGTTGGGCACATGTGACAGCTGTGAGCCATAAGACTGTGTGAAGTGGACTAAACACAGAGCAGCTGCTCCTGTGACTTCCTATAGATATTAGGAATGTTCTAGTGATGCGATCAATGCTAGTTTTAAAGGGATACTATGCAACTTTCTATTTTTAAATAATTTTCTCGAGCCGGTATGTGCTCAAATAACAATTTACAGGGTTAATGAAATGTCACTCAGATCTCCACCGCCCCCTTTGACCAGAATACCGCACTTGCAACTTCTGACTAACGTGCCGCCAACTGTGGACTAAAACAAAAGTGGAGCTGAAATGCCTGGAACTGTAGTCTGCTTCCAGCATGTTTCCTGGATGTTTTAGATCGTGAACAAAGCTGATTTGTTTGGTTTAGTGATGAACCACTCCTCTGGAAACTAACGAAAGCTGAGGAGACATTTCAGCAGTTAGATTAAAGCCCTGCGTTAGTGTGGAGACACGCCACACCATTATGCGTCGGTGCAAGGGTTCTCAGATGGGCTCCCAGAGGGTGACGGAGACATGTCCAAAATTTTAAACTTACGTCAAAAGTGACGGAGACCGCAAGCTTTTGATTGGTCAGGACACCACTTCCTGTAAAGTCGTCACCAGCTTGTTGTTGCCCCGTTACAATGTAAAAAGATATTTAGCGGCAGACCCAGCACTAACTGAAGAACGCATCGCGGAAAGGCCGCAAATATGAACGTCTACTCACCTGTGAGTGAAGGAGTACAAAATACGGAGTAAACGTGGACGGAAACGAGTGGGTTTAGAGGTGGCGACTGCATAAATCAGGTTTAAAACTTCTTTCCGGAGTATTTCTCTTATCCGATGGCACCATCTAGTGGCTAACAAGCAAATCACACAAATGATCTCCAGGTCAGTTTTTTTAAGATGGTGACTTCATGGTTTTTATTTATAAATGTGCTTCTGTAACCGACAAACAGAGCTAAAACACGCTGTTTTACAAGTATTATTCTCATGTCATGTTGTGTTTTCATATATTTACATTTTAGAGACTTACTTGTCCGTGAAAAGCTCATCAACTCTGCATCAGCCAAGGTATTCCTTAAATTTGAAGCAGGTAAGCGGTACTCTAACGCTATCCGTCAGTTCAGGTCGGCGCTCAGTTTCCTATTGCACGGAGCTCTGCAGGGCAAGGGGCGTGCTTAGCAAAAAAAAGGAAGAAAAAAAAAGAAATAAAGACATATTGCTTACATTATATCACAACACATGATGAGATAATCACTTTTACAGATTTCTGACAAATCATACATAATTTCTGAAAGGGGAAAACTTCCAGAGAGATACTTTGAGAGGTTAAAATGACAAATGCACAGCGAGAAGATAAGTTTTCATTTTCGGTTTAACCACAGTGAATTAATAACGGACACTAGGGGGTGCTAAAAGCAAGCAAAACTGACTAGTATTCCTTTAAACACGATCTACAATCCTCAGAATCTAATTTATATTACTCAAATGGAGTTTTTAATCACAAATCAGTCTAATGTTTGAATAATCTAAAGTTTGTTAGTAGTTTGTCCTAAAGTTGAAGTGGTGGCAGCCGGCTGTTTCTCCTTCTCTGATATTATCGTACTCGCGGGGACCGGGCTTTCTCAGTCCTAGCACCGTCACTCTGGAACCAGTTGCCACCCTCAGTTAGGCTGTCCCCATCTCTGCCAGTCTTCAAGAGCCGCCTAAAAACACAGCTCCTCCACTTGGCGTTCCCTGAATGTATTTGAGTTAGGCCGTCATTTATGTTGATTTTATCTCACAGTTTTCATTGGTTCAATTTTTCCCTTGTTTTACACATTTGTCTTCTACTGGAATGTTTCACCTTTTTTGTAATTTGTAATCTGTAATTTGAATTGCTTTTATTTTCTGATTTATTCACATTATTTAACTTTGTACTGTACAGTCTTCAGCGCCTTGGGCTTCCTGACAGGGTTGTGGAAGGCGCTTTATAAATAAAGCTTTGATTGATTGATTGATTGATTATTGAGCTGGGAGCCTCACGCCAGTGGTGTTGTTGCTAAATTCGTGAGCGTGTAATGAGAGGAGGACCCAGGTACATACAGAGGCTCAGTGAGACTGACAACCGGTTGGTCCAATCGTTGCTTTCGGTCTGAGCCGCATTATTGGCGAAGGTTTTGTAGACAAATGCAAGAAAAGTAATTTTTTTTAAACCTCCACAATACATTTATAGCTATATTTTGGAAAGTTGTTAAAGGCATAAACATCTCTTAAATGAACTTGTTTTGCATACATGCCATTGTAGCTTTAAACATCTCCAGATTTGTAGAAATTGTCCATCAGGAAGCCTAATTCTTGGATTCATTTGTCAGAAAAGAGGCTCCCAGATTCTTCTTTCATGCGGCTGATTTCACTTCATCCTCGTCTGATTTCAAATACCTCTGAGCAATCGCTGCTCTCCAGTCTGACTGAGGTCACATCGGCCTCTTTGTTTACATCACTGTCACTATGTTTTAAACTCAGACATACTGAGGACTCAACCTATGCAAAAAAATAAATAAATAACAACAACCCACAACATCCATTTAAATACAGTTAATCATTGTCAGTATTATTTGCTTAATGGAGAATTCATGCATTACTCATTTTTTAGGAACAAATCACATTTATTTGGTCTTTGCATTATTTTGCAGTCATTTTATTAGTTTGTTTTCTCTCTTTTTTGGGGTGGACACAGACACAATGGGATGGCTTGACGGGACAAATAATCATAAACAAGACAGACGGCCTGCGTAAAGAATTTGATTTAGACGTCATCAGCCTAAAGGAGGACGGCTTGGAGAAGGTAAGCTCTCTTGAATAAAAATCTGACATCCAAACAAAGCTGCTTTATTAACAAAAAAAAAGAAGAAAATCTTGACAAAAATTGCATAATTTAATCAGTAAATGCTTGTTACCAAAGAAATCATTTGCCTTAGTGAGAACTCATTAATGCTACTGTGGATATATATTTAGGCCTGGGGCTCTGTGGTTAAAATGCTTTCTCCCTATTGTTTTTGCAAGTCAATGACTGGAAGCCGATTGAATAAAGTGTGGAAAAAGGTCTGTATTTGAGCAACCTAGGCAGACAAATATAGTACTGATTCTCAGTAATAAAACTCTTTGGTGTCTCCCCTTTCATGGAAAATACAAGATTTGGTCCTAGTGGAAAGAAATGTTCAACATTTCTGTTCTGGATGTGTTATTTCCCGTCTCCATAAAACATTGTGCTGTTTTCTTTCCCTGATTTTGCCTTTCGTGACTCTCCCCAATTTGTCATTCTGGTGTTATTTTCTTTTCCCCTTCTTTGATTGTGTGTGACTTTCTTCACTTGTAGATTGCTATTGTCCTTTTAGTGCAGTCACTTAGATATTTTAATCTTTACAGATTGGTATTTGGAACTCCCAGATGGGCCTTAATTTAACCGAAACCACCAAAGACTCTTCCACGAATATT
This sequence comes from Nothobranchius furzeri, assembly GCF_043380555.1. Lineage (NCBI taxonomy): Eukaryota > Metazoa > Chordata > Actinopteri > Cyprinodontiformes > Nothobranchiidae > Nothobranchius > Nothobranchius furzeri. The sequence continues at coordinate 43,525,903 of NC_091753.1, forward strand.
ACAGACTCAATGGCCAACAGGACCCTTATTGTCACAACGATTCTGGTAGGAAAATAAATAAATCAGCAATCATTTCATCAGACATTTCAATGCAAATAAACTAAACAAATTTGTATTTTGTGTCTCTCACCAGGAAAATCCTTATGTCATGTATAAAAAATCTGATAAACCCCTTTATGGGAATGACCGCTTTGAGGGTTACTGCCTGGATTTGCTCAAAGAGCTGTCAAACATTTTAGGGTTCTCCTATGAGGTAAAACTGGTGTCAGATGGAAAATATGGTGCTCAGAACGACAAGGGGGAGTGGAACGGCATGGTGCGAGAACTCATCGACCATGTGAGTACTGAATAGTTAGAGAAAAGAAACTGAAATTGGTCACATGACATTGCTGAGCTTTGGCTCTGTCTCAGGTGGCTGATCTTGCTGTGGCCCCTCTTACCATCACCTATGTGAGGGAAAAGGTGATTGATTTCTCCAAGCCCTTCATGACACTAGGAATCAGCATCCTGTATCACAAACCCAACGGCACCAATCCGGGAGTGTTCTCCTTCCTTAATCCACTCTCTCCTGATATCTGGATGTACGTGTTGCTGGCCTGCCTCGGTGTCAGCTGTGTGCTGTTTGTCATCGCCAGGTAAATTCCTTTGAGACTTCCTGAGGCTTCTTAATTTTTTAGCAGCAGATTGTCTTACGATTCAACCAATTCATTGCAAAACTTGGGAAAAAGATACTAGCCTACAAATATAGGCAGACAGTAGCTGAAGCCTAATGGTTTGGCTCTGCACGTTGGTCTAGCCACGCTCCATTGTAGCAGGTCTACCATTGGCTTGATCATTTTTTCATTATGCCAATCACAGCGCTCTATCAGTTTAGTGAGCGAGATGAAACGGCAAAGCGAAACAACTAAGATGGCAGTGGCTCGTTTGAAACGGCTTTGGCGTCGACTTTTGACTATTTAGACTTGCGCTTTTCTTTGAGCCGAGAGCAGATAGAGGTACTTACGACAGTAATTTAAAAAAGGATGTGTTTGCGTCTTCTTCGAGAGCGTATAACGGACTGCCCCGTTGATTGACATCCATAGCGGTGAGCACGTCATGCTGTTCGTTGTTCAGTAGCATGCGGAGACCGTTCGAAAGACAACCATAGATTTCGCCCCCCGACTTGAGTTCTTTCAATGAGTCGTGGCCAGATTATATATTCACATATATAGGATGGCTTGCCAGGCTAGCAAACTGCATGATTTATATATGTGGCTAGGTGGAGAAACGAGGGCCTTGGCGGGATTCGATCCCCAGACTCCTGGATGAGAGTCACGCATGCTAACTAGTCAGCCAAAGGGACATCCCCTTGGCCAAGTAGCCAGGGTGCATGGTCAATCAGGACACTGTGTCAGGATGCTCACACTACCGTGTATAGTTAATTGAATCTATTTCGATCAAAGGGTTGAGGTTCTTGGGCTTTTTGGTCGGGCAGCAGTAGCTCAGGAGGTAGAGCGGGTTGTCCAGTTATCGAAAGGTTGTGGATTCAATCTGGTGGTGGTCTGAGGGAGCGATGGCACCAGTGTTTGGTGGTCTTGCTTCCGTCAGTGCACCCCATGGCAGCTGTGGCTACATTGTAGCTCATCATCACCAGCGTGTGAATGTGTGCTCGAATGGGTGGATGACTGATTGTGTTGTGAAGCACCTTGGGGGGTGGTAGAACTCTAAGAAGGTGCCATACAAATACAGGTAATTTACTAGTTCCCATTTTTGTAGCTCCTTAAAAAGACTTCACTCTATCATTTTCAGATTCACTCCATACGAATGGTACAACCCACACCCCTGTAACCCAGACTCAGACGTAGTCGAAAACAACTTCACTTTAATCAACAGTGTGTGGTTTGGAGTTGGAGCACTTATGCAGCAAGGTTTGTTTTTATCTTGTATTTATTTATTGAATTTTATGTTGTCTTTACATCCAGAGTAAGTTCCCTTTAAGTAAGTTGGTTGTCCGTTGCATATTGTAACACAATTCATCATTAAAATAATTTTAAATAAATATCCTTCCTTCTCTTGGTGCTCAACAGGGTCTGAATTAATGCCTAAGGCTCTTTCAACAAGGATAGTTGGAGGAATTTGGTGGTTTTTCACACTAATAATAATCTCCTCATACACTGCCAATTTGGCTGCCTTCCTCACTGTGGAGAGAATGGACTCCCCGATTGATTCTGCAGATGACTTGGCCAAGCAAACAAAAATAGAGTATGGTGCTGTGAGAGATGGCTCCACCATGACTTTTTTTAAGGTGATCCTCTTTTTGTTTTAAATAAAATGATAAATTACAGATGTAACAGTTAAGTAAGATAGCGAGTAAGTAAGACAAAAGTTAGGTCCAAATTAAGGTGCAGCATCCTTGAAAGGTCCGCGTAGGTCGGGTACTTCCTTGACCGCAAAGACTGGAAGTAAGTGGTTGTATTTGAATGGTCTAGCCTTCTTAATTATACCCGCTGCTATACATCAGCATATGTCCTGTTGATTAGCAACTGCTGCTAAACAGAAGTTAAAACAAGAATTCATGGCAAAAACGAAGAACTTTGGGAACTGTCGTTCTAGCTCGTTTCGAGTATTTTTCCTCTTCTTAACATGGATGCATTTGAGGACACATTTTGAGGATCCTCCAGATTTGGACAGCCATGTTGCTTGTTGTGACGTATTTGGTCTTAAAATGCAGACTTGGAGGGATGCAGCCCCAAAATTTGGACAACCCCAATTTCTGTAGATTAAGATTTGCCTGACAGGTTTTACTATTAACTTGTCAGTCAACAGGTTCAGCAGCAATTCTTTTAGTTTGAAAACAAATGCCAAATGTGTTTTCATATAAATTGCTCCTAAAACACTTGACTCTTACTTTACAGAAATCTAAAATCTCAACCTATGAGAAAATGTGGGCATTTATGAGCAGCAGAAAAAACACAGCCTTGGTGAAAAACAATCGTGAAGGCATCCAGAGGGTTCTCACCACAGATTACGCTCTTTTGATGGAGTCTACCAGCATCGAGTACATCAGTCAGCGCAACTGTAACCTCACACAGATTGGAGGATTGATAGATTCCAAGGGCTATGGTGTGGGAACTCCAATTGGTAAGTCAGAGAAACTAAAACATGCTTGTTGTTTGTCCGATTAACATCAGCGTAAGAACTACATCACCATAATCTTGACACTTCCTTCCATAGGTTCCCCTTACAGAGACAAAGTCACTATTGCTATCTTGCAACTCCAGGAAGAAGGGAAGCTGCACATGATGAAGGAGAAATGGTGGAGAGGGAACGGTTGTCCAGAGGAGGACAGCAAAGAGGCCAGCGCTCTGGGTGTGGAGAACATAGGAGGAATCTTTATTGTGCTGGCAGCCGGACTTGTCCTCTCAGTTTTTGTGGCAATCGGAGAGTTTATTTACAAATCAAGAAAAAACTTGGACATTGAGGAGGTGAGTGTTGGCCAGTGCGAATGGCACAACAAGTATTAACAAGTTAGGGGACTCAGTCAAAGACTTTACTACGTGTTTATGTTGTCTTCGTCTTTACAGGACCACACTGATCAGAGGGCCAGTAAAACTGATTAAACTTAGATCTATTTAACTGCATTGTTACAATCAAAACTTTCAAAGGGGGTTTTGTGTGAGGGTAGTTTTAAAACACATTATTCTCGATTGGGCAAATGCGTTAGAATGCTTCTTTTCTAATGACAAATGATTGCAGTTATGATACTTGACCATCTTGGCCTTGCTGTTTTTGCAATAGCATTTTAACATTGTTGCATGGGAGACGGCTCATTGTTATGCCATTGTACTGTTGGCAGAAAATGCAAGTGATATCATTTTAGACATGTTTGCCATATTAACTTTAATAACTGCTGTAGGTTTCTATATAACATTGCACAAAATTTTGATTCTTTTTTTTCCAAATTGTTTTTGAATGAATGTTCCCTCAGGATGTAATTATGAAGTGGGTTTGTGGGTTTATTTCTTGTTCCCGTTTGAAGTTGATGAATGTGGTTGTATGTTATTGTTTTGTTAAAACCGTCACACAATGACTACAATTATGTGAGTACAATACATCTTTTAACCTTTGACTTTTGTGGGTTTTGTTTTTATCTCTTTTAGCCAAACTCCAGCTAAATTGATAAAGATTCTAATGCAAATATACATCAAAAATAAAGAAGCCTAGGATTTACATTTTCTTGGAATATCTTTTAGAGTTCTAATGGCTAATATTTGTCCAGCTGTTTTATGTGAATCATCAGTCATTTTCATTTTCAGAGATAAGGGTAATATGTTGTCTTATAGATTCACAAAAGCACATTTATGGTCAATTCTTCAGCTGTATTGCACTATTTTAGTGTGTTTTAGTTTTTTATGGTAAACAAACAAATTTATAAAAGAAGCTTCTTGAATCAAAATCACGTGTGATCTTGCAAATTTCAATTGCTTTTGTGACTTTGTTAGATCACCTGTGTGGAACGTTTTCGCTGCCAATTAGCATCTGAAGTGCTTCCATGCTAGTGGGAAGGGATGTGCTGTTGAGCTTTTGGGAAAAAGGCGTCTATCACGTTACTTTACGCATCATTTAAGCATCCGGTGTAAAGCCCGGGTTACTCTTAATTTCCGATACCAATATGAACCGATATCAACATAGAAAAGACAAACTTCTCAATATGTCTTATAGATTCACAAAAGCACATTTATGGTAAGGTGGACAGCTGCTGCGGTGGGAAAATGATAAGATATGGACTTACGAGTTCTGTCTTATAACTGCCGCGGGCTTCGGCTCGGAAACAGTGATGGAGATAAAGCTCATAGACTGGTCATTGATCACCTTTTAACTGACTGTGATATTCTTTGTTTGCAAGAGACATTTTTAGTGCAGCAGGACCTCTCAAAGCTGAACTCTTTCAATAATTTCTTTTTTGGGGCGGGTGAATCTACTACAGATTTTTCCAACAGTATTGTCAGAGGGAGGATACCTAGGGGTGTCGCAATACTGTGGAAAAAAAAAACTATGGATAATTGCGTCAAAATGATTAGAATGGGAGTAGATTGGTGTATCAGAATACATTTGTCTTTTGGGAATAAGGATTTTCTGGTCTTATGTGTATATTTACCTTATGAATGCCGGCAGAACGAAGGAGATTATCTTAATAAGCTTGCTTTTTTAAACTCTTTTATGGAAAGTTGCAATTTTACAAGTATATATGTTGTGGGAGATGTGAACGCTGATATCTCTAATGTGAATTCCAAATTTGGCAAACATCTGAGTCAGTTTTGTTTAGAGCACAAATACATTATGTCAAGTACGCTCATGCTGCCACATGACAGTTATACATATATTAGTGAAGCCTGGCATTCTACTTCACGGCTAGATCATTGTTTTAGCTCATCAGACACTCATGGGCCACTTAGTTCAATGAATATTCTGTATAACCTGGCCATCAGTGATCATATCCCGGTTTCATTCTCAGTCAAAGTTGAGCGTCTGCCCGAGGTGTTTGTAGGTAATGAAGGAGTGTGTCAAAGCAATTTGAACTGGTCTAATGTTACAAAAAGTGAGTTGAGGTCATACTCTATAAAAACGGAAGAATTATTGAGAAAGGTTGTTTTACCCAATGAGGCCATTAGGTGTACTGATCCGAATTGTGCAAATATGAAGCATAAAGTGGACATCTGCACATTTTATGATCGAATAATCAGAGCTCTTATTGAGAGCGGTAAGCCACTTCATAAAGTGGTCGGCAGCTCTAATATTAAGTTGGCCGGGTGGAACATGTATGTCGCTGGATTCCATGAGCAGGCCCAAGTAGCAACAAGGGAATGGGCCCAAGCGGGAAGACCCAGACAAGGCCCCCTATGTAAAAAAAAAAAAAAGCTTACACATGCTAGATATAAGTAAGCCATTAGGTTCATTAAGAAGAGCGATCAAGCAGTGAGGTCTGATTCCTTGGCTGGGAAACTACTATCAAAAAATGTCTTGGATTTTTGGAAAGAGATACAAGTTCTTAATAGAAATAAAACTGTTTTGCCTCGCTGTGTTGAAGGTATGTCTGGACCGGACAATATTGTTGAGCATTGGAAACAGCATTATGATGCTCTATTTAATTGCATATGTAGTGAACAAATGAATGTAACAGTGATAAACAGCACTGAGTCCATTAGTGTTACGGCTTGTGAGGTGCGTCAAGCAGTGACTGAGCTTCCAGACAGTAATTCTTGTGGACTGGATGGAATATACACAGAACATCTGAAATATGCTAACTTTAGGTTATTACCTCTACTGGCCATCTGTTTTACTAGATGTTTGATACATGGCATTCTGCCTGATGCACTTATGTCTATTATTCTGGTCCCTGTCATAAAAGACAAAGCAGGTAGAGCAGGAAGCATGGACAGCTATAGGCCCATTGCATTGGCAAGCATTGTATCCAAGGTTATGGAAAAAGTGCTACTAAGTAGGCTAAAGGATTTTATCTACTCTACAGATAATCAGTTTGGGTTCAAATCTAAGCTTAGCACAGATTTGTGCATATTTGCTTTAAAAGAAACAGGAAGTTTCAAAGAGGCAACTCCTCTGTGTTATCCTTTATTGATGCGTCTAAAGCCTTTGACTGTGTAAATCATCTGAAACTGTTTGTTAAAATGTGACAACGAGGGGTTCCTAAGTACATTCTGAGAATCCTAGTCTACTGGTATGCTAATCAGGATGTGCAGGTGAGATGGGGTGGTAGATTTTCTGCTCCTTTTGGTGCTACTAATGGAGTAAAGCAAGGCGGGGTACTCTCATGTGCTTTTCAACTTGTACATGGATGAACTGTCACAGCAGGTAAATAATTGCAGAACTGGTTGTATGATTGGATCAACCCTAGTCAACCATCTTATGTACGCTGACGATCTTGTCGTCCTGAGTCCTAGTAGTGTGGGATTACAGGAACTGCTAGATATTTGCTCAAAGTATGGGGTGGATTTTGACATCAATTACAATTCTAGTAAGAGTGTCATCATGACCTGTAGAACAAAAGAAGATAAAGGGTTAAATTCGCTAATTTGAATTATGTGGTAATGTTTTGCCTCTGACAAAAAAATATAAATATTTTGGGCACTTTATTAATGATGAATTGGCTTATGATGATGATATTAATCGGCAATGTCGTAGAATGTATGCGCAGGCTAATATGTTAGTGCGTAGGTTTAGTATGTGCACTAATGCAGTTGAAAATACACTCTTTAAAGTATACTGTACTCAATTATAAACTGCTCATTTGTGGTCTTCCTATAAGCAAACAAGTCTTAGGCGTCTTAATGCAGCATATAATGATTGTCTGAGAATATTACTAAAGAGGCCTCGTTGGGAAAGTGCGAGTTGCTTGTTTGTCTCTTCTAGGATCAATACATTCCAGTCTATGTTGAGGAACTTGATGTTTAAGTTTATTTGTTGAGTTAATCAATGTGGAAATGTTATTATTAAGTGCTTGGTTAATGTTGACTGCAGTACCACACGCTATCAGTCTGAATTATGGCATTATTGGTATAGGTGTTTATATTGACTTCCTTGTATCTTTGCCTTTTCTTGTGTAGTTTTTTATCTTATGTTTGTTTTTATTGTCTCTGGACCTTGAGTCTGTTAATAAAAGTTGATTGATTGATTGATTGATTGATTCAATAAGTATTTAAAAAATGTTTTTCTGCTGGAGGATTCTTCCTGTTGAGTTTTCCTCTCCACTTTTGCCACTTGGTTAGTTTGAGGGATCACTGTATAGTCACTGACACAACTAGGCAGTGTGTAATACAATCTGCTGGGTTTCCTTAGAAAACTTTTAACTATTAATAAACTGAACTTGGTGCACTTTAGGTTCAGTTGAATTATTTACTTTGTAAAGTTCCTTGAGATGACTGTGTGAATTGGCGCTAATCAACTGAATTGCATTTAAATTTTGGTAGAAGTTCAGATTCCATTTTTGCAGTTTTTCACTGTTAATTGAACACTTTGCTAATAACTTATTAAATGATCCGTCTTCATCTTCTGTAAAACCTTTCTGATTGATTTTGTCCAGTCAGACACTTTAGAGATGTTTTAGGTAAAAAAAAAAAAACAAGGGGATGTCATTTGTTACAGTTCAACCAGCTGTTAATCTGACTGTTGCAGATCAGGGTGCTAGCTAACTGGGGGTCACCGTGTCCCATGCATTCTCTCATTTCTCCTGGAGATCACAGTATTATAGTCCTCATTTATATAATCTTGTCAATAGGACATGGTCCCTTTCTCCTGAAGCTGAAGTTCGCAGTCCCTTTGGCGTGTAATCAGTAGTTCAGCAGCTTAAGACTGTGCAAGGTCATGGACCTTCTGCTAAGATTGATTATAAGTATTGTGTCATTCTTTAGGATTTGACTCGCGTTAAAGAAATGTCCCTATAATACTTATGTTTTTGGGTTTAGAACAGAAATGTGTCCCACTAGCTCCATTTATGTGAAAACTAATTGTTGCACCAGGCTATAAATAGATCTTTCACGTCAAATAGTTTTAGTTTAAACTGCTTAAATAATCTACAAATTAAGTTCAGACTGTTTTTCAAACGTTTTACCTTTTTTAACTCAAAAATACAAATGAAAAAATTCAATGAGTCAATGGAATAACACGTTCAGTCCTTAAATACTGCCATTCTTTTAGGAATAACACTTGTGCCATTAAAGCAAATTCATTTAATCTAATATCACGTTATCTGTAAAAAGAAAATATTTATATTTTGGGAGCAAAATGGAAAATGTATAGGTTTTCACACACAAAATTCATCAAAACAAACACAGCGGGCTTTGCATTAATCTGACGTTCCGACTGTTTAAGGTCTTGCTATTCTGATGAATTCCAGGACTGGGTTTTAACTTTTTTCATTTTGTTTTGCTGGTCTTTAATCTTCTAACCCTGCATTCTTAATCAGAACTCAGAGAGCAGGTTTTTAATCTTGCATGAATGAGGCCGCGGATTATGGGCCTCTGACCTTGCCATGCTGCACAGCTGCTTCCGCCTCAAATCAAGTCTCTCATCCCGTTGAGCTCGAAAAAGAGGATCATCTTACTATTGCACTACAATGCTCCCAGATCTAAACTGTGAATAAGAGGCATGAATATGGAGGAACAAATCCTGAGTTCTGACAGGGAAATTATTAAATATATCTAATGCATAATGCTTTGTTAATTAAAGGTAAAGGTGTGTTTGGATCAAGATTTATTTTAAACGGATGTATTGAAGCAGCACAAAGGAACTGTAAAAACATTTGTGTGGCAATTTGGCTACTATTCTGACTGATTTAGTCTCTCAAATGTAAGTCAGTGTCTTAATTTCAGGGACAATATTTAGATTTTTGATTTTCAGTGATCTCTAGTATAAATGAATGCCTTGTGAATCGATCTACGTGGGGAAAGAGCTCAGCCGCCACTGTTTCAGGAAGCAGAAGTTAGCCAGAGGAGAGGTACACTGCAGGATTTGGAATATTATTTCCTGATATTCCAACATATTGCCTCTGATTGGCTAACAGTAGCGTGACTACCACTGACTCCACTGATGCTAGCGGTTAGCTTATACTAGCAGAAATATTCTCTGCTCTCTCCTGGATGCTAAATCATTAACAGCTTTCCCAAAGCGAGCCAAGCTGGGTGAGTCTGTTAATTTACAGTATGTCATCTGTGTGACTTTTCCTGACCCAAGCGTTTCCCTGTCTATATTCTATCAGCGGCTAATACACAAAATAGGAAGAAGACGATCTTTTATAAAGCACCTCTCAAGATAAACATCACGAGGTGCTTCATAAAAACAAAAAATTCAAGTATAAAAAGATTTAAAAAATGATGAAAAATAAATTTAAAAGGAGAAAAGAAAAATGATTTAAGGAAAGGGAGAGAGAAAAGGAATAGAAAGAGGGAAATCAGTGGATCCCGGGAAAGGCGGAGTAAGTAGAAAGAGCAGAGTGAGGAGCAGGTGATGACGAAGGTCACGCAAAAGCCAGCTTGAACAGATCAGTTTTCAGCTGCTTTTTAAAGGAGACCACTGAGTCCACTGATCTCAGGCTCAGGGGGAGAGAGTTCCAGAGTCTGGGGGCCACAGCAGCAAATGATCTGTCACCTTTGGTCTTTAGCCTGGTGTGCTGCACAACCAGTAGGCTTTGGTCACTGGACCTCGGGGACCTGCTGGGGGTGTAGGGACTAAGAAGATCACCAATGTAAGATGGTGCTTGTCCATGTAAGGCCCTATAGACCAGAACCAGGATCTTGAAAAGAACCCTGAAGTTGACTGGCAGCCAGTGAAGCTGGAGGAGAAGCGGGGTGATGTGGGTGTGTTTGGAGGACTTGGTCAGAAGCCGAGCACAGGCATTCTCAACCACCTGTAGACGGTTCAGGGAGGATCTGCTCAGACACGTATAAAGAGAGTTACAGTAGTCTAAACGTGAGGAGATGAAGGTGTGTATAACCGTCTCAAGTTCAGAGCGGGACAGAATGGGACTCAGCTTAGCAATGTTCCTGAAATGGAAGAAGGAAGAGCGAACAAGAGAACTGGCATGAGAATCCAGGGTGAGAGAAGAAGAGGAAGCAGATAGAGGAGGAAGAGTAGAGGCCCCAGCACGTCACAGCACCAGTCAAGATTTAAAAGTACAATATGTAAAAATTTTACAGAGAAATAATCAGAAAACAGTCTAATGTATCAATCATGTTGGAAGGAAGGTTACACTGAAACAGATTTCCTTCTCAGCCGGCGGGGGTGGGGGGTGGGGGGGGGGGGGCTGTCAGTTTGTCTCCTTTCTAAAAAGCTATAGTGTCTAAAAAGCTGTGTCTTTGTTTACTATCGGTGAGCCCACAGGGCTGCAGAGTCTGTGTAGAGGCAACACTGTAGAGCTAGCATTTATAATCCAAGATCAGCCAACAAAACACAACAGCATTTTTTAAAAGATCCTATGCCAGTAACAGGAGTGACCCAGAAGTTATTTCTTGTACCCCTAAGAAGCCACACCATCTTTTTATTTTATTCTAATATCAGGTAAAGAAGGCTAAAAGCTAATATTAAGCTAACAGTCATTTTGGAAAAAAAAATCGCCATTACCTCTGGTGCTGAGCCGTAGCTGGCAAAAGCTTTGAAACTCACAGAAGGGGAGTGAGATAGTGACTCATTTGTTTGGAAAATGGGCTGCAGTAACCAAATTTGACACCTTTAACAATGTTAAAGGGGTTACTAGGCAGTTTTGCTTGCTTTAACACTCCCTAGTGTCCGTTATTTATTCACTGTAGTTATACAGTAAATGAAACGTATCTCCTTGCTGTGCGTTCGTTTTTTTAACACCTTAATCTAACAAGTGAAATGTCTCCCCAGTTTTCAATAGTGTCTACAGGAGCGATTCATCTCTAAATGAAACAAATCGGCTGTATACACGCAGGAAACGTGCTGGAAGCAGACCAGTTACAACTCGTCAGCTCCACTCCACCAGCACCAGGTCTGAATGACGTTTCATTAACCCTGTAAAGGGTAATTTTAGTACATACATGGCTCAAGAAAATTATTTTATGAAAAAGTTGAATAGTATCACTTTAAGAACGAAGGACAAAAAGAGTGAATTGTTTGTAAACACACGACTCATAACCTTTTTTAGTTTTTGTGCAAGACACTCAGCCCGAGACCTTTGGTGACTTTTTGTTTTTGTTTACTTTGATAAAAAAGTGACACTCCAGCAAATCAAAGATGCTTTCAACGCAAACTGTTATTCAACATTTAGGATTATTATGGTTCGTCTTAAAAATATTTACTTCATTTCACTTTCTGTCTGGTTATTTTTCATGAAATATGAGGCTAATCTAAATCTGGCCTTTTCTCAGTTTTTGCTGATTACATTTCTAAATGACTTTTTCTGCCAATTTTGACATAATCAAAACAAAAAAATTGTCACAATTTAAATTCATGCTACAAGCTTTTCATTTGTTTCAACTGCAGTATATGATGAAACATATGCAAGGCCATAATTCTGAATGCAATTTTATTAAAAGAAAAAACATGCATACGTTTTTTATTAAAAGAAAAAACAAGAGTAAACGTTTACGCTGTTGCAAATTCTGCAAAAAATCAGCATAACTGAGGTGGATCTTTACTGCCCCCTACTGGCCAAAATCTGGAAATATGCATTAATGAAATGTTAAAACATTACCAAGACAAAATATTAAATGTTTATTTCATCCTGCAATTATCAAAACAGTTTATAAAAACAATTACATGCAGATGAAGCAACATGTAAGATAATGCAACCAACATTAGTTCTGGGTTAATGTGCAACTGTGCTTGATACTATACTGATGTATAAGGCACATTCAAAATCAAATAATGTCCTTTTTCATGTTATGTAATATTTTACCTCTGGAACCATTCCCCCACCTTCAAACAATGCATCTGAATAATGCTGAGAATTAGTGTCAGCTGTAAAAAAAAAAGTTATTTTTGTGCATATTTATTCAAATGAAAAGCATAGTGCTGAAATAAAAGTGTTGGTGAAGATGACAACAGTAGGCGTTTGCATTTGTGTGCAGTTCGATTTACAATACAGTCAAGTTATTTAGCCCTGGGGAAAAAATGTACATGAATTTGAAAATTATAATAGGAATTTCTTGCTTTGTAAATACTTTTGAAATACTGAATTTTGAGTTTTCCTCATAAAAATAAAAGTTATAAAGAAGAATGGAAAACACCTTCATCTTACTGAAAATGATTTAGGTGAAGAAGAGAGGATTACCGTGAAAGAACCGTTTGCTCTGTTCATTCTGAGATAATGCTGCAATGGAAACCTAAAGGATGTTGGTCACATCTAAACAGGGAGAGAGCAGAGCAGCAGGGAGAGGACAGCCGGCGTCCTCTGTGCAGACCTGCAGCTCTGCTCTTTGGACGGAGACTGAAGGTGGCGCACTTCCCTCACGCTTTGAAGGAGGATTCATCAGCGACGGCTCGTTGTTTTTCTCCAGGTTCAGGGATGAGATGGGAAATTCCGATGAGGAAAGTTTGGCCAGGAGCTGCAGGTGGTCGTGTTCAGAGGCGGACTCGATGTTGACACTCTTGCAGAGTCCGTAAAGGTTCTGCTGCATCTCTTCCAGGTTTTGCTCCAGCTCGTTCCGCTCCTGCAGAAGCCGCTCTTTCTCCATGTTCTGTGGAGAGAGCGGCAGTAAAAAAATCAATCAAATCACACTGAACATCCTGTTCGTGTTCTGTTGACATGGTTCTCCTGTACGCTGGATTTTTATTACCTCTTTTATTGCTTATGACACGGTGAAAAGCTCTTCTTCCTAATTTAAAGGGTAACCAGGCATTTTTGCTTGCTTTTAGCTCCCCCTAGTGTCCGCTAAAAATTTACTGTGGTTATACCAAAAAAAAAAAAAAATACATATCTCCTCACTGTGACATCACAACCCTGACCCCTTCCAACAGCTGATCAGCTCCCTTTCACGGACCACTTCCTCATCTCATTTTCACTTCCCCTCTGTCTCTCCATCATCACGTCAGCCCGTACCATTTCATTTCGTAATATCAAGGACATTGATCTAATCTCCCTTTCCTCCAGCATTACCACCCTGACCCCAGATTTATCCTCTAGTCTCGACGATCTTGTCACTCAATACAATAATGGTCTGGCTTCCATCCTCAATTCATTTGTTCCAATCAAATCCTGTTCTGTGTATTTCATTCGGTCTGCTCCATGGTTTACCCCTGCCCTACGCTCCTTGAAAGCCACAAACCGAAGGCTTGAGAGACTTTACAAGAAAACCGGTCTCACCATCCATAAAGACTTATATTCTGCTTCAATTTTCTCTCTACAAGGACTCCATCTCTCAGTTTTACTCCGGTCTCATCTGCTCCAACTCCAGCAATACTAAGACATTGTTTTCCATCATGAACAGCATCTTTCAGCCTCCTGATTCCTTACCCATCCATCTTTATTCTTCAGAAATCTGTAACTCTCTCCTTCAGTTTTTCAATGATAAGGTCAGTAGAATCCGTCTTTCTTTACCTCACCCCCCCCCCCCCCCCCAAAATCCCTCTTCAAATCCGCTTCAGTCAGTCCTATACTGAAAAAACCTGGTTCCGATCCAAATGATTTCAATTATCTCCGTCCCATTTCCCATCTTCCCTTCATTTCCAAAATTCTAGAGAAAACCGTTGCATGTCCCCATCACAGCACAGAAACAGCTCTCCTTAAAATCACCAACGACCTACTCATTGCTGCTGATTCTTGTTTGATTTCCTTTCTCATTCTCCTCGATCCAGGTGCGGCCTTCGACACCATTTCTCATCCCATCCTCCTCAATAGACTCTCTTCCTTAGGTATCACTCACACCCCCCTCCGCTGGTTTCACTCTTACCTTACCGGCCGCACTCAGTTCATCCAGTTAAAATCCACCTCCTCAAAACCCTCCCCAGTCAAGTCAGGCGTGCCCCAGGGCTCTGTCCTGGGGCCCCTCCTCTTCATAATCTATCTCCTCCCTCTTGGCAATATCTTCCACAAATTTAGTATCCAGTTTCACTGCTTCGCAGATGACACCCAGCTCTACATTTCCAGTAAACCTAACTCCACTCACCCACCCTCCTCCCTTACTATCTGCCTCTCAGAAATCAAATCTTGGTTCACCTCTAATTTCCTCAAATTCAACGGCAATAAAACTGAATTTCTTCTTGTTGGTACCAAATCCACCATCTCCAAATCTGACAGCTTTTCTTTAACTATTGACTGCGCCACAGGCTCCCCCTCCCCTCAGGTAAGAGTCTGGGTGTCATCCTCGACAGCTCACTTTCTTTTCATGCTCACATCAATAACATAACTCGGTCAGCCTATTTCCATCTTCGTTCCATAAACTGTCTCCGCCCCTCCCTTAGCCCTCACACTGCCGACATTCTAGTCCACAGTCTCGTAACCTCCCGTCTCGATTATTGCAATTCACTTCTTTTTGGTCTCCCCTACAAACTCCTTCATAAACTTCAACTGGTACCGAACTCAGCAGCCCGTATTATCACCAGAACCCCTTCCTTTCACCACATCACCCCGGTTCTCCAGCAGCTTCACTGGCTTCCAGTTAAATTCAGGTCCATCTTCAAGATTCTCCTCCATACCTTCAAAGCTATCCACAACCTCTCACCCCTTATAAGTATTACCGCCCCCTCCCGTTCCCTCACATCGTCTTCCTCCCTCCATCTTGCTGTGCCTTCTACCCGTCTCACTACCACGGGGAGCAGAGCGGCTGAAAGCTCTGCTCCCCATCTCTGGAACTCACTCCCCCCAGACATCATAAATATTGACAGTTTCACCCTCTTCAGATCCAGACTCAAGACACACCTGCTCAAATCTGCCTATGACCTCTGATTTTATTTGAATTGTTTTTTTTTTCTATTTTCTTTTCTTCATTTGTTTTATTGTTGTTTTAATGTATTTTACTGAATGTATTTTTCCTGTCAAATGACCCTGGGTGTCCTGAAAGGCGCTTTTAAATAAAATGTATTATTATTATTATTATTATTAGAAACGGGGACGTCTTACCCCAAAATTCCACTACCTCCGCTCCGCTACACCCCCGCCTTCCGCAGCCGCTCGCTTCCGAAGTCAATTTTTACTGGTACCCGCTCTACAACGGCTCCGCTCCGGTACGGAGACCTGAGGTGCACAAACAGGCATGCGCGGGACTTTCGAGATCTTGCGATACAGTCCGAGCAATAAACGGGGAAGTTAGATCCAAACACCCGTTGTGTGGGAGAAGCATCGAAATGAACTGTTTAATCTGCCCATCATTTGTGTTGAGAGATCAGCAGTGTTTGGATCAACAAAGTGCGACTACTTTGATAGTAGAAACTGTATTTATGGCTTATTTTTGTGCATTTAAAGTTCAGCCGCCATTGATAGTTGTAAAAAGTTGTTAAACCTGTTCATATGAAACGTCCAGGCTTTTAAGAATAGGCGCAAGACCCACCATTTTAGCTTAGCTTTTAACTGATCACTATTTATCTATATATACATATTTATCTCTTTTAATTAATTTTATCATTTTATTTACATCTAAGTGTTTTTACATGATTATGTTTTCTTTTACTATCTTTATAATCACTTTTTATCAGTTACTTTTTATCCATATTAGCTCTTGTTATTTTACATGTTATATATTTTAATCCTCCAGTGTTTCCTCTGCGGAGCCGTCTGCCTTGGGGCCGGTGGTCAGGGGCGGCGGCCGGGGCGCTCCTCGGGTAGTGCCCGGGAACTGGTGGGGGTTTCTACACCCCCCACTGGGCGTCATGGGCCGGTGTCTTGGCTGCTGCCGTGAATCTGTTACTGTCAGGGCAGATGGCTCCGCTGATGATGTCTCGTTCATTACTTGACCCATCTGAACTCAGCCTATTGTTTCCTTTGGTGTTCACGTGTGTGTGTGTGTGTGTGTGGGGGGGGGGGGGGGGGGGGGATTGTATGTCCACTTTGGAAGTTGGGTGCGGGAGGGGAACCGTAATTGTTAATTGTTTTATACTTGGGGAGGGGGGCTGGGATGGGAATATGGGATCTATTGGGGCCATTTTAATCTGCAAAGCACTTTGAGTAGCATTTTTTGTATGAAAAGTGCTTTATAAATAAAGTTGATTTGATTTGATATGAAATAAAAAACGCTTTTTGTTTATCGGTTTATTGTGAAATAACGGAAGTTGTGCTTGCTCCCTTTCCTGTTGGGCGGTTGTGATTTCTGTCCATTGACTACGGAGGTGCTCCGGCGTCCGGCAAAAATAGAATCAATCCCATTTCTGCCGGATGGCGGAACAGAGGGCGGCGCACTGGGTAGTGGAACAGCTCTGATTGACTACAACGGGACCGATTTAGCTGCGGAGTTCGTGCCGGAGCGGAGCGGAGGTAGTGGAATTTTGGGGTTAAACGACTCATTTTAGGTGCATAATTCCTAAAACGTAACACTGACAGAAAGTGGGTGAATGGATTTTTTTTCACATTTGGAGTGTCTGTAGCAACAGTAGAGACACACATGGCTGCACAAAAGGTAAGTTTAGCGTAATATGTCTCCTTTAATTGGTTTAGTATTTTTTATGTCTGCGTTTTCTTTTGGGAAGTTGTAGATTTCAGATTGGACAAACTTTGGGAATAAAACATATGCACTGTTTTGTTCTTGTGACTGGCTCAGAATAAAAACGTGTCTGTAAAAATCAGATAAAAACAGAAATGAAGATAATCATGAGGCACTATTTTGAACTTACTAATTTTTTGATTTCACATTCCAGCTGGTGAATGCTGTCAAGCTTTCTCTTCCGACAGCGCTGTGCCGCCACGCGGTTTTTGCTTCGCCGCCGGACGTCATGGACAAACTCCAGCTGGTCCTGTGTCAGGTCATGGTTCTTCAGAAGCTGCTGGAACGCACTTCTGCTCAGTTCTGAGATCTGCTCCACTGGAAATGGGAGATTAATCTGTGGAAAAGGAAACTTAGAAGTTATATTAATTGTATTTACTGCATTAAAGCAGAACTAGATAATATAACAGAATGACCTCTGCGGCTCTCTTGTTATTAGCCTCGGCGTCTCCATCTGTGTCCATGTCTGATTCTTCTGCAGAGTTTAACGAGGAGGACATGTAGGGACTCTTCTCGGATTGGGAGAAGCTGTCGGCGTGTGTGCCCGGATCATCACCTGTCCCGAGGTCCCTGAGGAAGGGACAATCTCCTGCGTTAGAACTCAGGTCCAGCTGTCTGAGCCAGTGGAAGTCTGAGGCATTAGCCAGATTGTTTTGATTTGTTGCATCGATAGACGGCTCTGGAGCTTGAGCTGGACACAAGTCAGACCAGAACCCCTTAGCCAGATGTTCAGCCACCTCTCTCTCCACGCGGCTTCGCTCCTGACATCCTGCTACGTCTCCCAGGACGGATAAGGCCGGGTCTGGGAGGTCACACGCAGGTTCCTGCTCAGGGCAAACCTCAACCTTCAGCATGTTCAGAGGACACGAGGCGGGGTCACAGCTGCATTCGTTATCTTCACTTCCTGGTTTGGGGATTTCTGGTGGGTTCACTTCCCCGGCTGTTGACAGCTCACAACCACAGCTGGCCAAACTCGGCTCGCTCTGATTGCACGCATCTCCGTCTCCCATCTGTAAAACGTCCTTATCACAGTAGAGAGAGGACGGATCTGCTTGGTTAGAGCCTGGGCACGGCGGAGACAACACGGGGCACACGCTTTTTGCTGCTAACTCTAGAGATAAGGAAGTCATTTGTGGCCCACAGTCCTCAAAACAAAAGTGTTCCTCTCCTCTGTGGGTCTGACCCTGTGCGCTCGGAGGGCAGCTTGATGGGAGGGCCGTTCGCTCATCACCTCCTGAAGCCACTGAGCTGTGCGACTCAAATGATTCTGCACGGCTGCTTTCTACACCGGAGCCAAAACCGCCGCCGCGCTCCCAGTTCTGACAACAAACGCTATGCCTGACCTGCTGTGAGCTTCTTTTACCCTCGGAGAACTTTGGGATGAGGAAATCAAAGCAGGCCGACTCCAGGTTGTGAAATCCTAGAATCTCGGCGCTGGTGTGAATAGCATGAATGTTTTCTTTGGTGAACAGCAGCTTTGATGTGTAGGCAAATTGAAGCAGAGGTTCAAACCCTTCCACAGTCACCTGTGGAGAAAGGGAAGTGCAGAAAATCGTGACGCCACGGGTCACACAGCTTTGAATCGTCACAATGAAACCACTTGAAAGGAAACACGGGGTGTCGTATCAGCTCTGAGTGAAATAAAATCTTCTATTTTTTAATAAAACGAAGAAAACGACATTTTTTTTAACTGATCACATCCTTCTGTCATGCATAAACCGAGTTTTATTTCACTTATTTAACTTTTTGCCAATGATATAGAAACAACTCCACACGACGGCACTGACCTCGCTGGGTAAGATGATAACTGGATTGTTTCTGGTGACGCCGGCGACCCGACTGTGAAAATATTCGCTGCATGAGGCCAGGAGCGAGCAGTGGGCTCTGAAGCTCCGGTCCTCCACCACCACCGTCACGTCACAAAGGATATCCTGCTGCCTCTGGTCATTCAGACACTGGAGAACATGGCTGCTGTGCACGGCGGACTGGAAGGTGAACACTGACATGCGAGAAGCTTGGAGCGTCATGGTTCTTAGAAGCTCAGCCTGCGGAGTTAAAAAATAATAATAAACAGTCACAGTGCTCGTTAACAAGTAGAGAAAGTTCATTTATGGTTTTGTTGGATTATTTTAAGTCACTAAATGTGGAAAATGCCCACACAGCACCTTGATTCTGCTTATTCATTGTGACAAAAATAATTCCTCCTCAGGTTTCAGGAAGTTGGTTATTTAAAAAAAAAATGGCCTCGGTTTGAAGCAAGTTTTACATCCTTCAGGACAGATGACTTAAAAAAAGAAGTTTTAGTATTTAAAACATTATGTTGTAAACTTTTACACCATGTTCGAGTTCATTTGAGTTACTTACAAGGAATTCTGATTATTTACAAGTCATAAAGCGCGGAACGGGCTGCCTGAATGTCGGTTATATCTTTCTTCTTATTTAAATGTAATCTACATCAATTACTCCTGTTTTGTGTTTTTAATTCTGGTGACTATTTCTTTTTAATCCAGTTTTAACTTTAACATTTATTCTGTGATCTAAAACCAGTGTCACGGAAAAGTGAAGGCTTGATTTATTTTTCTTAAAGATGACAAATTTCCACAAATAAACATGATAAAATGAAAAGAAATGAATCACAACTTGAGCTTATATGATCCCGCCTCTACGCAGTGTTTCCTAATATTGTAAGTTACATATAAAATTTACTATATATTAGGACTGAGCAATAAATAGAAAATTTATCACTATCGAAATTTCTGACTTATCGAGATCATTTTTCCCATGTCAATAAATATGATATTAAAAAAATGTGTGTAGGTTGGAAGCTGTACCACCTTGAGTCATGTTTAAATGTGACTCCACTAACACACGTGACTGCCCCATCTAGTGGACAACTTTAGTTTCTGCGCACTCATGTAGTTATTGTCCATTTATCGTTATCGAGGTGAAATCCTCAATATGTCATGATATTGATTTTAGGCCATATCGACCAGCACTAATATATATATATATATATATATATATATATATATATATATATGTGTGTATATATATATATATATATATATATATATATATATATATATATATATATGTATGTGTGTGTGTGTATATCATGCTATCTGTACGATGTTTTCTACTTCTGTGAATTGGAGTAAGAGTCCGGATTAAAGAATACTTGACTACATGCCATTAAATGACATTATTTGTCCTTTATTTACTCATTTCTTAATGCTTTTGTACATGGGTTAATACTACTGATATCTTCATTCATTTTTATTGTAACATCAGAGTTATTTTGTGTGAACGTTTAAATAAAATATACTGTGAAATTTAGTCGACTGAAGCAGTTTCAGGACAGCAGCAATACACTTACGCCAGTTTAGTTGGACTTAATCATAAATGAAAATTATCCAGGCAACAGCCATTGAGCAAATTAGGAGTTATAACTTTTACAAAGAAAATACGTTATAATGGCTGAAAAACCCTTTGAAGATGAAACATTTAGATATATCCTCGTCTTGGGTTGAGTCTGCAAAAATTCTTACCAAAACTAAGCTCCTAGGAAAGGTTTTCTCATGTCACAAAACATTTGCACCGATTTAAAGTGATCTTACTTGAGAGACAAGACCTGGTCAAACTCAAAGGAAGTGGTGATTTAATCTGGCATGTGGACGTAAATAGTGAATTATGGGATTATTACTAGTGATTTGGTTTTTAATCTGAATATTAGTTGGTGTAAATCATCTCAAACGCCGCTAGTTTAGCTCTGAAAGCGGAACTACAGTAAAAGCAGATTCAAAGTTACCGACTGAACTTGTAAGTGCAAAGCAAAAATGCTGACTCATGCTTAGTCAAGTTACTCAATTGGGCCCAGCAGCTAAATATAACGAAAATATTCTGAATTGGAACAAATGTATCGATACTTAAGAAAACAATAAGCTAAATATAACGGTAAATGTCAAAAATGTACCCAGCTTGTTAGGCCAGACCGTTAGGTTAGCCATTATTCCTGCAGCGAATACCCACATTTACCAGGCTTGGGATTAAACAAAAATAACTGCCGACACTAAAGTCACAAATATGTTTAATCTCTACCCTCCAATGTTCACTGACCTGCCATGATCGTAGATAGACGCTGACGTGCTGGATAATTTAGCGATTCCCCCCCGACAGGAGAAACTTCGAGTCATGTGACATCAGCACCAGGAACCATCGCATCCTGCGCATGCGCACTACCAATCCAGGCAGCATTCCATGATGAAGTATTTAATCACATGAAAAATCATCTTAAAAATAGACACAAACTATACACACACATTTTAATACATCTTACAAATAACTGTTGCCAGATGTTTATTTTCTGTTGAGACAATCTATGAAATTTGCACAAACTGCCAGTTTCCCATGAATCTTAGATAGCTCATTTTCCACTTGTAACATTTGTGTCATTCAAAATAAAAAGAGAAGAGGTTTACAATCTCAAATGTCTCGAGTAAAATCTGCAGAATTTTACTAAAGCCCTGGTAAGGTCCCCTGTGTTGTGGGGCAGAAGCAAAACGTTGATTTGTTGGAAGTTTGGTTGATTAATTTGATTGTACCCAAGTCCACGAGTAGTTAGACGAGTCTTTCGTAGAAGAGGAGGTAGGCTTGGCTGCTCAGGACTTTGCTCTCACTGACAGGCTGGACACTTGTGTCACTGACGTGGAACCAGGATCCTTTGGGCGGTTCTGGATCTCCTGAGGACAAATCACGAGTTGATGAAAACGACAATAGTTTCAGGATGTTATTCTATAGTCACGGACACCCACCTTCTGTAGCAATCCCGTTAGATGTCGTTTTAAGACGTTCAGGTCGAACTTTTATATATGCTGTGTAATGACCAGACCTCATTGTTCCGCTGTGCTCTACGATTCCATACAAACTGTACAAAATCTGACTATCTCCTTCTGAAATATTCTGTTGGCAAAAAAAAAAAAAAAAACGTAAAAAAAATTGTTTTTCTAACAAGAAAATTCTGCAAACAACCATTTTCAACACACACCTTGCATTTGGCTGCACAATAAGAAGCGAGATCAAGAACCATCGGGAAGTTGACGTGTCGGTTTACTTTACAAATGCTGTATCCACTCTAGAGGAAAACAACAATATTGTACAAAATATTATCCAAGAAGTCTTCCTTTGTCTTACAAAAGTAGACAAATCAATGTTTCTCAGCTTAGAGTATAAAGACAACTTGGAAAAATCATCTGAATTAAAAAACTACATTTTTTTACCTGTTGAAATCTTTTCAAATGAAGGGTGAGGACAGCTGGGGGAGAGGAAATTAACATTTGCTTCAAGGCATCCGTGTAGACGTTTTTCTTGGATCCTAAACCCCCAAAATAAAGAAAATGTACTTCACTGATTCTAAAACTCATCTCAAAGTCTGTTCGGGTGTAATTAATTGTTTGTACCTCCAGCTTTCCTCAGCAGCTGTTTGCTACAGGCGACACACAGCAGGCTGTTGTTCTGCGTGAGAGTTTCCACCTCTGTGAACTGAAAAAGACACGATTGCACCGAACATTCCTGCCTCTCTGGGACGGTTCTGGCAGCCAGGGTGTTGAAGGCCAGCTCCGGGTCTTGGTTTATTACGGTGTACACTTTGGCTTCCAGCACATCATCTCCGCTCTCTGTGCTCTGCTCCATCGCATCGGAGTCTTCGATGAAAGCATCATCCAAGGCCACCTGCTGCATTTTATGAACCAACGTTGCGTCGTCCTCCTCATCCTCTACCAGCTCCATGGTGGAAATGCCATTACACAAGCTGCTGCTGCTGTCCTGAGAGTGCTGCTCTTCGGACAAGACGGTGAAACGATTGTCGACCGGCGATGGTGCTGCAGACGAGTCGCAGTCAGCTGCTGAATCTTCGTCTTTCTCGTTTTCTAGCTCGGCATTCTGATCCTGTTCGGGTAAACCGGCTGAAACAAGACTTTGTTCATTCATCACTGAGGGGTTTTCATGTTGTTCACAGTCGGCGGTTTCATTTTCCCTCACATCCATATCCTTATCCGCTCGACTAGGAGATGTCAAGGAATCCAATGTCGCTCTGCCATCAAGCTTCTGCTGCCTTTTTTGATGCTACAAAAGGGGGAAAAAGGCTTTAGTGGGCTGAATGATTGTTTGATTAAAATTGCAGTTTCAGAAAACGCAACAATGTGACCATCTAAGCTGACTGACCCTAGCCTAGTGAACTAGACCAAATTCTTGCTTTGCAAAGTTTGGTCTAGGCATGCTCCATTGGAACCTCATCAGCTCCTACCAGGACTCTGGCTAGCCAATCACAGCTCTCTAGAGGGGTTTCAAACACATAAAGAGCTGTGATTGGTCCATAACGGTGGGCCAATCATAGTGCTCTATCTGCTTAGTGAACTAATCACAGAGCTTTATCTGCTTTGTGGGCCAATCAGGGCACTC